>NC_067399.1:186454413-186755590 GCF_016432865.1 Antechinus flavipes | reverse complement strand
CTGAAGAGTTCCCATAGTTTCCATCTGTTCGTTCACTTTTCTTAAATCAGTGAGCATCCTCCATTTTCCCGATTTCTTTTTTACAACGAACACTGGTGAATTCCAAGGACTTAGAGAAGGTTGTAAATGCCCTTGTTCAAGCTGCTCCTGTACTATATCTAATAAGGCCTGAATTTTATCGCTACTTAAGGGCCACTGTTCTATCCACACTGGTGTATCAGTTTTCCATTAGATAGGAATAGGTGAAAGTGTTGGCAGGCCTTCAACAGCAGCCCTGCTTAAAAAACCGAAGTACTCATTTTTAACCCCAATTGTTGTAAAACGTCTCTTCCCCACAGATTGATGGGGATTTTTTCAACTATAAAAGGAGTAAAAACTCCTGTTTTGCCTTCAAAAGTCCATCTCATAGGGGCAGCACTAACTTCAGCTGCTATTGATCCTCCTACTCCAGACATATAGGTATCTGCTTTAATCTTTGGCCAGTGACTGGGCCAACTGGCACCTCTAATAACTGTACGATCCGCACCTGTGTCTACCAATCCTTCCAATGGTAGGCCATTTATATAGATAGTGAGCATAGGTCGGTCAGCCGTTACTGCTGCTGTCCAATATATTTCTGGTTTTTGTGGTCTGGAGTCAGAACCTGGGTGACTATCACGAGGCTGCTTATTAGGATCCTGTATGAGTAAACCTGATGCTACTACGTCTCCTGGGTGATAAGTCACACATTGACTACCTGTATTAGTGACTGGGATATTATCTACACATTCCCCAGTTTCCCACATCAGTGTGTGGATGGACACTGTTTTGTACATACAAGGAGGTGAAATGGTCAAGCCTACTGTGCCTGGAGGTAAGGGAGCCATAGGCTGGAGAGGAACAGATTTCACCTCTCCAGGGGGTATCTCAGTTGTCCCAGCTGCATACAGCTCTATTCTCCCCAATTGTAATTCCCTTCTGCCATCAGGTTGCTTCCTGGCTGGTTGACTGTGTAATCCCCTTCTCCCATCATATGGCTTTCTGGTTGATTGGTCATGTCTGGGTACTGGACTTCTAGGCACTCTCTGGGTGCACCATTGGCTGCCATCATGCCCCAAGTGTTTTTTGCCTTGGGCCCTGGGGCTGGGCCCCTCATTCCGTTTCCCTGAATCTGTCTGCATTCTGAGGCCCAATGGAAGCCTCTGTTGCATTTTGGACATGGGGTTTGGGGTCTTGTTCTCCCACCTTGTCTTCCCATTCTATCTCTATACCAACATTGAGCTTTCAGATGTCCTACTTTTCCACACTGAAAGCATCTACGAGTCTCTCTGGAAGTCCCTTGCCAAGAGGGATTCTGTTTTCTCATGTTTGGATTTTGGGAAGTCTGCATCATAGCCTGGCTATAAAAGGCACCTGTGTCCACTGTGGCACAGCGTCTTATGAGTTCCTCTAAAGGAGCATCCTTGCGCAGTCCTAGTATAATTCTTCTGCAAACCTCATTAGCATTTTCCTTAGCAAGTTGCCTTATCAAGATGTCTGTTATTGCATTTTCTCCATTTGTTCTTATGATAGCTGTCTGCAAGCGTCCCACAAAGTCAGCGAAGGGTTCATTTGGCCCTTGTGTTATTTTTGTGAAGGCCCCCCCTTTGTCGTCTTTATTGTGAAGAGAAGCCCACGCTTTGATAGCATTATCAGCAATTTGCTGATATGCTGCTACAGAATAACCAATTTGTGCTGCGACATCTGCATAAGGACCTGTACCTGTTAGTAGGTCACAGGTGATTGCAGTATGAACTCCACTTTGACTATTTTGTTGGGCTTGTATCCTACAGAGCTCACTATATTCAGAAAGCCACAAGTAGTTCTGTCCAGGTTCTAGGCATATTTTTGCTATCGATTTCCAGTCATTAGGGGTCAAGATTTCAAAAGACAAATTTTGCAATAGCATCTTAACATAAGCTGATGTAGCCCCATAAAGAGTGCAAGCTTTTTTCAGGTCTTTGAGGATTTCTATATCAAAAGGTGAGTATCTTCTACTTTCTTGACCTGAAGAATTAAACTGTTGAATTACAGGAAAAATGTGGTGTTGAAATTCTGCTACATTTTTCCCTTCTTCTCTGGCCTTAATTAGTCCCTTTTGCAATCTAGTCAAAGGAGCAGCTGGATGCTGGGGGGGAGGTGCTGGATGCCGGGGGGAGGTGCTGGATGCTGGGGAGGAGGTGCTGGATACTGGGGGGGAGGTGCTGGATGCTGGGGGGGAGGTGCTGGATGCTGGGGGGGAGGTGCTGTTGCTGTCACTGCCCCCCCCACTACCCCTCCTCCCTCCATCCAGGAGGGTGGAGTTGATGAAGGAAAGTCAATTACCTGCTCCTCAGGTGGGGCTGAGGCTGCCTCAGATTCACCCCACCCTTGAGCCTCACTTAAGTCTCCCTGCCCTGTGGGGATATGGCCATTAATCTGTTCTTTGTCTTCCTCCTTTATCTCAGGCTTCCCCTTTTGGCTATTCCTAGAGTTTTTTCCTTTTTTCCTAGAACAAGTACGGTATTTTAAGGCCATCTGTATCGTATTATATAAAAAGAATACTTCAATGGAAACTGAACGACCGTTTTCATTGTAATATGCGGAGAGCTGTTGACCAACCAATGCCCAGTTTTTTAGAGAGATTTTCTCTTCCTCTAAGAGCCAAGGGGAGGTGCGTTTTAATGTAGCCAGAAGTCTAGCTGCTTGTCCCCAAGTTACAAGTAGCCCTTGATCTTCTATCAGCTTAAGCAGGCTTTCTATAGCACCACTCCTGGGTGGGTCTGGGGTTGGGGGGGTTGGGGTGGGGGATGGAGAATCTTTACCTAGGATCTGTCCCATTTCAGCCAATCAGGATCCAAGTAAGATGTTCATCTTGAAGCTCTAAAACCAATGGATAAAAAAAAGTCTTGGATGACATATCTTGAACACAATATAAATAGTGGTATTATATATTCAGCTTAATATTTACTGAAGCACTGATATGTCCATGATGTTTAGGATTGATGATGCTGATATAGAAAATACAGGAACTTAATTTAGAATTTTTAGGTGAACCACTATGAAAATAAATGTTACTTTAAAAAAAAGAAATAGAGAGTATGAATTTTGTTTTGTTTTGTTTTTCCTGATTACTGTTGTTCAGTTGCTTCAGTCATGTCCAGTTCTTGGCAAAAACACCAGAGCAGTTTTCTTTTCTTTCTCCTTCTCCAGCCAGTTTTATAGATGAGGAAACCAAGGCAAAGAGAGATTAGTAATTTATCCAGAATCACACAGTTAGTAAGTGTTTGAAGACATATTGAACTCAGAAAGATGAGTCTTCCTGACTTCAAGCCTGGAACTCACTCTCCTGTACCACCTAGCTTCCTTGTTTTCCTTATAGAGCAGAGGAAAAAAAAATGTGAGTGATATTTGCTTATTATCTAATGGACCCAAATAAGTTCTGTAGACTATTTCTCAAAGTAAATGAATTCATGGACCTTCAGGGTAGATAATGAATTGATATGTTATGCAAAAGCAGTGGAGATAATTTATCCAGCGGCTAAATAACACTTATTACAGGAACACTTTGAAGAACTGTACCTGGCTGTCAGTATTTTGTAGCTCATCATTAGCATCAATTAATATATATTAAACACCCTCCGGCACTACACAGAATAAGTCAAAAAGGCACAGATATCATTCTCTGGGACCTTATTTCATAAAAGCAGATGTCATTTATTCAGACATACATAACAAGAACATAATCATCTCCATGGCATAGTTGAAACAAGACAGATACATGCAGGGCAATTACAAATGAAGAATAATTGTGCCTTTCATTGTCTTAAGTAGTGTCTTATAAGCAAAAAGATAGTGATAAAAATATTGTATGAATAGTGAAACAGAGCCCCTTTTCTCATTTAAGTGAGTACTAATCTAAAGACTGTAGAGAAGAATACTTTTTGAGGCTCCTTATAACCATAAGAATGCAGGATCAATCAAGGTCATTTTATTACTGTATATTGCTGGTTTTCTTACAGTCTGATTTATAAGCATCTAAACAAAATTTTGATTGAGAATTTTAAAATTGTTTATTAATAATGTTTTATTTTTATTAAATATAAATACATTTGATAAAATATTTTGTTGATGATTAATAAACTATTTCTTTTATTATTTAAAATTTTATATAAAATATGTCTTTCATGTATTTTCTCCCCTCCCCTTTTTCTATCCCACTTGAATGTACAATTTCATCAGTGGGTAATTCCCAGTATGGAAACATCTTCCAGTATGCAGTTTGGCACCTTCTTTGTAAATGATAATCTAGAAAGCTGTTAGGACACTTGAGAGGCCAAATTACTTGACACTATTCATGCAGTTGGCATGTTTCATAAACAAGACATAAACCCGTGTCTCTGACTACAAGGCCTGACCATCTCTATTGCTTTAAGATGTCTTTCCCTAGTAACAATAAGAATCCTATTATAGTGGAGTCCATATCAAATACTTATGTTTTCCTCTCATTTGAAGAAGGAAATGGCAAACCACTTTTGCATGGTTATGAATCTCAAATGGAGTTATGAAGAATCAGATTATGTGACTCAAATGACTGAATAACAAAATTCATTTCATAGTACCTAATACAATGCTGTGTACATATAATAGTTACAGAAAATATGTATTGAATATAAGGACATATGATTACCAAAATTGTTAAACTAAGTAGAAATGTTTAAATTTATATTTCTTTTCTAAAAACAAGAGTTGATTTATTTAACTAATGATCATAATCTTTTTTTTCTCTTTCTTTAAAATTTTTTTTAATTTACAAAATGTATGCATGGGTAATTTTTCCAACATTGACCCTTGCAAAACCTTTTGTTCCAATTTTCCTCCTCCTTCCCCCCACCTCATCCCCTAGCTGGCAGGTAGTCCAATACATGTTAAATATGTTAAAATATATGTTAAATTCAATATATGTATACATATTTATACACTTATCTTGCTGCACAAGAGAAATCAGATCAAGAAGGAAAAAAAACAGAGAAAGAAAACAAAATACAAGCAAACAACAACAGAGAGAGTAAAAATGGTATGTTGTGGTCCACACTCAGTTCCCACAGTCTTCTCTCTGGGTGTCGCTGGCTCTCTTCATCACTGAACAATTGGAATTGCTTTAATCATCTCATTGTTGAAGAGAGCTACATCCCCACTCCCAATATCCAACAGAATAGATTACCCTATAGTCTTGATGTTGCCATATATAATAATCTCCTGGTGCTACTCATTTCACTCAGCATTACTTCATGTAAATCTCTCCAGGCCTCTCCAAAATCATCTTGCTGATCATTTCTTACAGAATAATAATATTCCATAACATTCATATACCACAATGTATTAGGCCATTCTCCAATAGATGGACATCCACTCTTTTTCCAGTTTCTTGCCACTACAAAAAGGGCTGCCACAAACTTTTTTTGCACATATGGGTGTTTTCTCTCCTTTACTATTTCTTTGGAATGCCCAGTAGAAACACTGCTGGATCAAGGGGTATACACAGTTTGATAATTTTTTGAGCATAGTTCCAAACTGCTCTTAGTTCCACCAATAATATAATAATGTCCCAGTTTTCCCACATCCCCTCTAACATTTGTTGTTATCTTTTCTTGTGATGACCATAATCCTTACTAGTCTCCATAAAAATGTCTGTTAAGCTTTGTAAAGTCACAAATTATGCTTGTTTACTGTTTAGTTAGCAAAGATGATTTTTTAAAATATTAATTTAATTTCTTAGATTCCTTCAAGAAACAAAAGTTATAGAAACACTCTAACAAGACAACTTACATGATAATAACCCATAGTGATTAGTTGAGACTGCTTATTTAAATAAGATATATAGTTTAACTTGGAAGTGAATTAAACACATGACATAATAAATGATTCTTGTCTTCATGAAATAAGTAAGAAAGATCATTAACTCATAGTCATCTAGGCAAACAGTGGACATGGATTTAGCATAATTAATCTCATTTTGACAAATTATTTATTTTAAAAACATACTGATGCTCTTTTCTTTTTCTCACTTCCATTTTACAATGAACCTAGCCACATAAAATCTCCCTCTAAAGTAAGTACATACAATTAAGACAAACAAATTAATGTCTAAAAATTAATGCCTTATTACACCTGACAATTGCTACAAGTTGACTGATAAATGACTAGTTCTTAAATGCTTAGGATGTAGCTCATTTGATCCATTTGACTCATTGAGTCAAAAATAATGATACTGATGCTAATAATCATAATAATAATTGTTATTCAAAAATAAATTTATGTTCATCAATATTACCAGGCTAATTGTTGGAAGGATTCATATTGGCAAAAACTTACCTTAGGACAAGCCAATTCATTTTAAGATCTACAAAGCATGCTTCTTACAACAACTTTGTGAGATAGGTAATTTAAGTACTCTTATCTCAATTTTACAAATGAGGAAAATTGCCCAGATTTGCCTCAAAGTCATATAAATCAATAGCCAAGATACAAACTTTTGTCTTAGGATAAATTCTTATTGTTTTTTCCTCACTAAAACAGGGAGGTTTTTCTGCTTCCAATAGAAATAAAGATTCTTGGGGCTAGAAACTTATATTTTTCTTTTTGCATCTATAGCACAATGTCTTACACAAAGAAAGTGCTTAATAAATGTTTGCTGAATTTGAAGTGCAGAAATTATTTAGTGATGGACTAATTTCCCTTCCTAGTATGATAGGACTGAATGAAATGACAGAAAAGAAAATATATCTTTAAAATTATATATGTGTGTGTGTTTGTGTGTATGTGTGTGTGTGTATATATATATATATATATATATATATATATATATATACATATACATATACATATATACACTTAAATGCTAAACCCACACATAAACAGATATTACACATGTACTTATATACATGTATACACATATGTATGTGTATATGGTACATATATACTTAACACATATATTAATACACACATATATTTTTTCTTTTTATTTATTTATTTTTAATATACCTTGCTTTATGAATTATGATGGAAGAGAAAAACTAGAAAAAAGGGAAAAACCATGAGAGAGAAAAAAATAACGCAACAGCAAAAAATAAGTGAGCATAGCAAGTGTTGATTTGCATTCAATCTCCATTGTTCTTTTTCTGGATGCAGATGGCATTTTCTATCTAAAGTTTATCAGGATTGTTTTGGATCACTGAACCACTCAGAAGAACCAAGTCTTTTATACTTGATTATAGCACATTCTTGCTGTTATTGTGTATAATGTATTCCTGGTTCAACTTATTTTGCTCAATATCAGTACAGTTTTCCAGAATGGTATCCCTTCTATTCAGCCCCAACAATGAATTTTTGCCCCAGTTTTCTCTTATCCCCTCCAACATTTATCATTATCTTTTCTTGTCATCTTAGCCAAACTGAGAGATGAGAGGTGATACCTCAGAGTTATTTTAACTTGCATTTCTTAAATCAGTAGTGCTCAAATCAGAGCATTTTTTCAGATGACTATAGATGGCTTTAATTTTGTCATCTGAAAATTGTTCATATGCTTTGACCATTTATTGATTTGGCAATGACATTCTTATATATTTGATACAATTCTTTATAAACACTGGCTATAAAAAATTTTCCCGCATTTTATGCCCTAATATGTGATCATTTTTGTCTAGGTGCCATGTATTAGTGAGAAAAAGATGTATTCCTTTCTGTCCCTATTCAGTTTTCTCCGGAGGTCTATCTTATCTAGGCTTTCTAGGATTCCATTTATCTGCCTAGTTTTTTTTTTTTTTTTTTCTTCTTTATTTTGTGGTTAGATTTGTCTGATTCTGAAAGGGGATGGTTAAGATGCATATACATTTAGAATGGATACTACTTCATTGTTTATGGAAACTTTGATCAAGATATGCTTTTTTTTTCTTATCTCTTTTAATTAGATTTATTTTTTCTGAGAGCTGAACTCTGCTTTTTTTTTTTTTTTTTTTTTAACTTCACCTGAAGCATGATAAATTCTGCTACAGCATTTTACCTCTGTGTGTCTCTCTAGGTCATATGTGTTTCTTGAATTTTATTTCCTAATATTGTAGGATTCTATTTTTTTAATTCGCTCTGCTATTCACTTCCTTTTTAAGGGAGCAATTCACATTCACAGTTAAGATTACTAGCTCTGTATTTCCCTCCATACTATTTTCTCCCCTGTATATACTTTTGTTCTCTCTTTCCATTCTGTGTATAGTACTATTTTGGTTTTTTTAACTCATCCCACCCACTATTTTATTTTCCATCACCCCTCTCCTTTTCTCTTACTCTTTTTTCCTGTTGCTTCTCCCATCCCTTCTATTCATCCCCTTCTTTTTTTTTTTTTTTTTTTTCATTTTTATCATCCTACTTCTTTAAGGGGTTAGATAAATTTCAATAGCCAATTAAGTGGTTAATTTATTCCTTTTCCAATCAAAACAGATAAGATCATGCTTCAGATAATGTTTATCCTCCTCCCTTCTTTCACTAGATTGTAATAAGTCTTTCCTGCCTCTTCCAGTGACCTAATTTGTCATATTATAACTCCCTTTTCCTGTGCTCTCAGTAGTCCTTTTCCCACCCTTTAATATCTTTTCCTTTAATATCATCCCATCAGAGTCCATTCACAACCACATTCTACATCTATATCATCCCCCCTCTATTTGTCCCAATAACAGATATAGTTCTAAAGGGTTACAGATATCATTATCCTCATTTACATTTAGGAATATAAACAGTTTAACCTTTCAATAATATATTTTCCCCCTGTTTACCTTTCTATGCTTCTCTTGAGTTCTGTGTTTAAAGACTAAATTTTCCATTTAGTTCTGGTTTTTTCAATAGAAATGATATAAAGTCTCTTATTTCATTGAAGATCCATCTCCTCCCCTGAAAGATGATGCTCAGTCCAGCCCTGTAGTTAATTTTTGATTATAACCTCATATCCCTTGCCTTCCTGAATATGATATTGCAAGCCTTCCAAAACCTTATTGCAAAAGCTGCCAGATCTTGGGTAATCCTGACTATTATTCCTTGATATTTGAATTGTGTTTGTCTGGCAGATTACATTATTTTTGCCTTGAGATTGTAGTCCTGGAGTTTTGTAGCAATGTTCATTGGGGTTTTCCTTGTGGCATCTCTTCCCAGAGGTAATTAGTTGATTCTTTCAGTGACTGTTTTCCCTTATGTTTCTAGAAAATTGGGGAAGTTTTTCTTGATGTTCTCCTGAAAAATGCCATCCAGGCTTTTTTTTTTTTTTGGTCATGGCCGTCAGGTAGACCAATAATTTTTAAGTTGTCTCTTCTGATCTATTTTCCAGTTTGGTTGTTTTTCCAATGAGAAGTTTTATATTTTCTTCCTTTTTTTCAATCTTTTTTGTTTGTTTTACCTATTCTTGATGTCTCATAGAGTCATTGGCTTTCTTTTACCCCATTGTAGTTTTTAATGTGATTTTCTTCAGTTAGTTTTTGTTTCTTATTTTCCATTGGATTAATTCTACTTTTGAAGATATTGTTTTCTTCAATGCTTTTTTTGCATTTGGCCAATTGTATTTTTTTAAGTAATTGCCTTTCTTTTCCAAGCTGTTGACTCTCTCTTGCATTTTCCTACCTCTCTTATTTGCATTTTAAAATATTTTATGAGGACTTCCAATAAGCCTTTTTGGGCTTTCTTATCACTCTTTGAGATTTCCTCTGTGGACATTTTATCCTTTTCTGAGTTGGTGTTTTTGTCTTCCCTGTTATCACAGTAACTTTCTATGGGCAAGATTCTTTTCTGTTTCTTGCTTATTTTCTTTCCTTTTCTTTTTGTATTTCTTCTTTGTTTTTATTTTTTTATGGTTGAACTCTGCTCCTTGAGTAAAAGGGGCACTGTCCCAAGCTTCCTGTGTAGCTCTGTGACTTGGTTTTGAGCACAGGGGCACCATTGTGTTTTGGGGGGCTAGATTTATCTGATGTTTCCAGCAAATAGCCTGTTTTCCCAAAATTTGTCTTTTGAGCTGGGACAAGAAGCTGCCTCCCCTAATTTGCTCCTCTACTGAGCTAGGACTGAGGGTCTCAGTTGATGCTGAGGTGCTATGATTAAAACTCTCTCATCAGCTTTCCCAAATACTGTCTGAGCTGGGCTAAACATCCTTTTCACCCTGAGACTGATCTTTCTTGAAGATTTTCCAATCCATCTTGATCTGGAGAGTGGTTTCATCCCATCGAATTCTGTTCAGAGACTTGGTTTCTTGTGATTTTTGAGGGAAACTAGAACATCATGAACAGTTTTATGTCTTCATTTCACCATCTTGGCTCCACTTCCAGAAGTTCAGAGATATGTTTCCAAAAACATATATTAATAAAACGTTATAAAAGATGCCTAATTTATATTACTTGTTAATGACAACAAAAGTTTTCCAGTTACACATTTTTAATATAATTTGGTTAAATAATTGATGTGCTATTAAAGTAATTCATTATTCAGGTGACATTATTAATCAGTAATCTAGAGAAAATTGAAGTTCCGTAACTACTAAGGTTCAAATTCATTTTATAACTAATTGAAGTGAAGAAAACATAAAACTTTGCACAGGAAATGATATCTTGTATACCAGTGCAATTAAAGGTTATAGTACTTTCTCAATATCTACTCAGTATGTGTAGGTATCTATGGATATGTAGGTACACATGCATACATATACATACAAATATTTTTTCTCCTAGAAGTGTGATTTTATTTTTGTAAGACCCACTGAACAAGGAAATTCCTACCATCAATGTGTATCTGTAAATGTTTTTTTTTTGTTTGAAAATTATAGTGCTAGATTTTCTGAAAAGTATTGAGAGATTGATTTTTGCTTATAGGCAGTATTTGTCAGAGGCAGGACTCGCACCCAAATCTTCCTGACTAATGTTGCCTCTGTATCTACTAGACCATCCTTAATTAATTTCTATTATAAACCAATATTTTAAAAGTGTTATTATTTCTGTGCATTGTTGAGTAAAACTCCCTCTATAAGACCTCCACTAAGAATCACAATTGGTAAAAATACCTCAGTTGAACCAGAAATAGTTTTAGCTTGACCTTCAAAGTTCTCCATAATCTAAGCCTGCCCTAATTATTCCACTTTATTGTAATGCTTCCTCCTATGATCACTCTGGGCTTGTCTCTTTGTTGTGTGATACATATAATAAGCTTATTCTCCTGGATCAGATTTTGCTCTTCCTTCACAGATACTAACCAGAATTGACCTCTTTTTTTCTGCTCTGCCAGTTCAAGTTCAAATATCATCTACTCCGCACATCTTTTCCTGACAGCTCAATTCACAAGAATTTTTCCTTCCATAAATTCTTATTGTACTTTTAAGTCTTTATCACACAATTATGCATATACTGGCCACTGAGCCAGTAACTTAGAAAACAGAAAAAGGAATCATAGGACAAAAGAAATTTTAGAAGACTGAATATGAGAGATTGTGATGTAGCCATTCAAAAGCAGACTTCGTAACCAGAAAAACCTTACTCTAAGACCCCACCGTAGCCCCAACATATACTGTCTATGTTATCCTTGGCAAAACTCTTAGTATTTTAGACAATTCTTTAAGACTATTAATTAGCTGAAGAAGCAAAAATTACTTTCTGAGTGTTCCTTATCCCGAGAAAATCACAAGTCTGGTCCCTGTCCCTATTCCCTTTGTCATAGCTGCTAAGGAACTTAGGGCTTTTCTACCTTAACTTCCTCAAAAGAAACATAGAGAAAATAAGATCCAAAGAATACAAACCCTCCTTTATTACCTGAACTTACATCATGTTTGTCCTGGTTGATTGTGGAGAGCATTCTTTTTAATCTTTCGTTATATTCCTCTAGGTAGTACCATACCATGGCCTGTAGTAAATGCAAGTTGACTTAGCTGGTTAAATACAACTGACAAGTTTTCAATGTCATTAAAGAAACTATATTGTTTCCTAGTAGTGCTTCCATTTTTCTCTCTTCAATTGTGTGTCATATTCATAGTTATGGTTTTAGTCTGTGAGTTCCTGTTCTGTTTTATAATAGATGTGGCTTCCTAAGATCTTAAAGCAAGAAAGGATGTTTGAAATCATTTAATTCAATCCTGTCCTCTTTTAGATGAGAAAACCATCAGTCAGAGAAGTGGTGATTTGTTCAAGATCACATGGGCTCAAGGTGCTGGCTTAGAATTTGAGCTGAGTCCATTGTTCTTTCTGCTACTCCATGCTCTCTCATGGATATCATAAATATATAAGTGCATTTTTTGGAAATGATCCTGTAATATAATCAATGTAAGGATCTCCTAGTGAGATTTCCTCTAGCATTGCACAGTAGCTCTTCAAGACTTATTTAATGAGTATTAGAGAGTTTCCTGGGGACATTGAGAGGTTAGAGAATTATTGAAAGTCACCCATCCAGGATGTGTCAATTTCTACTCAATATCCCCAATACTACACGCAAATAATAATACAAGCTTTATGATGGAAAACAGTTTCCTTCACATTTTACAATTCTGATCTTAAGTAAATACAATTTTTACTAAAACTTTCCCCTGAGTTTGTCTAGCTTTCATTCATTCAACAAATATTTATTGAGCTATTGGATGTACAAGGCAGCCTGCTAGGTGCTTTGGGAATATGAAGAAGAATAAAACATGTTCCCTGTCCTTAGAGAAGCTGAAACTGAATAAAGGAACTAGGACATATTTACAAATGTCTAATGCAAGGCAGAGAGTTATAAAAGGAAGAGAATATGCATTTATATAGCACCTATTATTTTCCAGGTACTGTGCTCAGTGCTTTTTTTTTTTTTTTTTAAACAAATTAGATGTCATTCTAGGATTGAATTATCTTTGAATTAGCTACTGCATTATCAATTGCAAGTACCAGAGAGGAACAAACAAGGGAGCTTAGAGGAATGAGAGAGAGCTCCAACTGTGCCAACATCGCTCTAAAATAATGCCTTTCATAGAAACACTTCTAGAAAGCTAGGGGAAATGACAGCATTACATCAATAAATAACATTTGGAAAAACCAAACAGTCTTATAAGAGTACTATGTACTTAGTACTCCAAGAGTACTTAGAAGTTTAGGTTCCTGAAAATGAAAGATTTCCATCATCTTACTGCTATTATCTAATGTGTCATCATTACCCAGTAAGGCTGTCTTTCATTTTATATGACCTAATAGATGATAGATGTTCATTTTCTCTTTAAAGCAGTATACACATTATATATACATATATATGTGTGTGTGTGTACACACACATATATATATTACATTATACGAATACATTATATTTCTATGTAAACACACATACATTTCTATGTGCTAAATATTATTATTCAGGAATATAGGGATGAATAAAGATAAAAGTAAGTTTAGGATAGGGAGGTGGAATTGAGGAAGACATAATGAAAGTCATATTTGAACTAGACATGAAGGGGTGAAAGGGAAAGGCATAGGAAGGGCATTCATGGCAGAGGAAACATTGTGAATAAAATCATGGAAGTAGCAAAGGAAATCATGGTTCAGAAAACAGTGATTATTCCACTTTGCTTTAAACATAGGCAAATAGTATAAGAGTAAAAAAGGTATGTTGTTGCTATATTATGGAACATTTTGAATACCATAAGGAATTTGATATTTATCTTGCAGTTTATGTGGACTCAGTGAGAATTGTTTATTCCGGGCCTGGCAAAGAACGTGACATGATCACAGTTATTCAGAAGAAAGATAAATCAGTAGAATTGTTTGGAAGTGATTCTAGACAGAGACCAGTAACCTGTACAGAATTAGATTTTTCATTTTTGAATATGAAAAACCCTAATACTTTAGAATGTATTATACAAAAAAGATGCAATGAAAATTATATATATTTGCTTTCCAGTGTGATTTTAAATGTTACTTGTATTTCTAATAAAAATCCTACCTTCTCCATCCTGAGCGTATTAGAAATCACTAGTGATAAATGCATATTGAGAATGGAAAAATACATTTTGATGACTTTTACTCCTCCCCTGTCTTAGATGACCTTATGGTGTCTGCTGTTTAAATCTGTCTATATGGACTTTCTTGTGATTATAGCTATCATAACCTGCTTTCTGAACTACTGTCTTAAGTGAATATCCACATCACTTTTTAAAAAAATTTCATTAGAAAGAAGCAATAAATTAGACATTAGTAATTAGCCTGTTAATTTGTCCCAGCAATGAGTAGGAGAAATACATCTTAGAGTCAAGAGCAAGTAATTGTGATTTATTCATAGCTGCTGTAATTACAATGAGCATATGTAGTAATCTCCCAGTTATCTGTGCTAGGATGAGGTAACAGTGGTCCATATAATCCAAGCAATAAATAATTCAAAGGTCATCTGTCCTAGAAAATTCATTGTGCTTATTGTAACAGCTTATTTATGTTTCTAATTATGTTTATCTTCAGCTAATATTAAAATCATACCCTCTGAGCAGAAGCTAATCTCAGCAGGAAGAGAAATGCTTGGAACAGGGAAGTCCTTCTGATTTAAACCTATTATAGCTCAAACTTTACTGTGTTTGTTCCAATTCCTTTAGAACAGAAATGATCTAAGCTTGAATAGGACTCCTTGCCTTGTTGCTTGACTTGATCTAGAATCAAGTCCTAAGAAAATGTAGAAGTGCAGACTACCAGCAATTCATTTGGCTCAAAATACAGAATTATCTTTGGAGGAAGGAACTTAACAAGGAATTTGTCATTCTCTCATTAACACTGGCTCACCTGACTGAAGACATGCAAGTTGACATGTGAAATAGAAAATAACAATTTATAGAGAATATAAATGTTATTTCTTAGTGGGCTGTAATTACTTTATAACTTTATAACAGCATAATGGTATTAATTTTATTAGGTACATTTACTATATTGTGGGGCAGCCTTTGTTATATCAAATACAGTAAGTTGAAGTTTTCTGACCTCTTTTTATTTAAGAGATGAGATTGTCTTCTTTTAATTTAATTGCAATGCCTTTGTGTATAGAGATGAAGGTGTTAACTTGCATGATCTACCAGTGGATCTATTGATCTATTGATAATTCATTATATGACCAGTGTCCTTATTTGAACAATTTGATTTTATTTACTATGACATGCTCCAATAAGGGCAAATGAGGTATAGGTGTTGGATGATTCTTGATTTAGAGTTTGGAAGGGAATATTA
Source organism: Antechinus flavipes (assembly GCF_016432865.1). Taxonomy (NCBI): domain Eukaryota; kingdom Metazoa; phylum Chordata; class Mammalia; order Dasyuromorphia; family Dasyuridae; genus Antechinus; species Antechinus flavipes. Next base: position 186,740,357 of record NC_067399.1, on the reverse strand, counting down.
TGACTATTTAGAGTTAAATTACTTGGTTCAGGTTACAGAAATTATATATGATAAAGCTGGAATTTGAATCTGATCGCTGTTTCTAAATCTACTACCCCATTATGGCATATTCTTTGACAATCTGAATGATCTTTTGATTTTATTTTTATGGGTAGATTAGAACAGTTAGTGTGGATGAAAGAACATGACCCCTACCTCCACCCAAGCTACCTCATTCTGTATGGTCCTTGCTCATGATTTTTTTTCTCTATAAAAATAGACCTTCCTATTATTATCTCAGTCTCTTGAGGATCTTGAGGATCCAATTTGCCATTTAGGATCTCTACTTTTTTCCCTTAAACTTGGCATATCATTAGATTGAATCCTTTTCTAATCACATTCATTCTTCATGATATCTTTTGTATATGTATGTGTGTGGTTAGCATAGAGGTTAGTGTATGGTATATTAATGTGGAAGAAATGGGTTTCAGAGTAACCTCCAATTTGAACTCAATTGTCCTATACCTGAAATAGCAGTGGAACTCAAGAAAATGGCAAGACAACCAGCTGGTCCTGGTTGAATATGCCCAAAATATATGCTTGATAGAGGCAATATGAGTATAAGAATATGTTCTAAAGACATTTTAAAGGGGAAATTTGGGCAAGGATGAAAAGATCACCCATGGTGTCTTTTTTTAGAAAAATGGTAAAAAAGGAGACACATAAGCCTGACCCTCTAGACCTGCTTTCTCATTCTCTATAAAATCTTTATGAATATGATCTATATCCACAGGAAGGACATTTTAGATTAAAATGAGAAGAGAACAGACATGATTTAGCAGGTAATTCTCTTCAGTCTGCATATTTTCACAGTCACAATTGATGGAAAAATTTTAAAAAAATAAGATCCTGCTGTGCTTGTTATTTGTTGATCTTAAGAAAGCTTTTGACTTGAGAGAGTAAAATGCAATCTTGAAGGCTCTCCTCAAATAAAGTTCTCATAAGCACATCAAAATTTTACAGGGCTCTTTGTCAGACTCATCCACAGAGATTATTTTGTATAATAATCTAATGACAAAGATCTGTCTTCACCTAAGATGTTTGTCTCTGCTACTGAAGATTTCCTGGAAAGGCTTATATAAAAGAATTATTTTTTTTCTTTTTACAGCAGTACAATATTATTCAGCATATATTTAGCTACTCCTGTTTACAGAATTAATGAACATTTTAGATAGGAAGAAGATGCAATTTTTAAAAATTCTTTTATTATTATTATTATTATTTGCTGAGGCAATTAGGGTTAAGTGACTTGTCCAGGGTCACACATCTAGGAAGCATTAAGTGTCTGAGGCCAGATTTGAACTCAGGTCCTCCTGAATTCAGGGTTGGTGCTCTATTCACTACATCAACTAGTTGACCCCCAAATATTTTTATAAACATTGTTTCTGTCCTTAGCACCCCTATGAATTCATTAGAGTTAATATTTTTAAACCTTTACATTTCCAAAATATTTTTTAGAAAAGCATCCCAGAGAGGTAGGTTGTCCCTTTACAAATGAGGAATCTGATACTCTGAAAGCATCAGAAAGCTAAGTGACCCAAAAACAAAAAATTAGAAAGTGTCTCACATACATGTCTATTGTTTTTCTTGTCAATAACATTAACAAGATTATTTAATTTACAGCTAGTATTCATGCAATGATCATGTATTATTTCTCTACTACAGATAAGGCATTATTTTAGTAATTTCAGATATACAATGACAAAACTAAAACAATTTTTACCCTTTTGGAGATTATGTTCTACCTAAAAATATTTTACTCATTTCATTGAAATTCATTAAAATGTCTATTTGTTATGATGCAATGCAAAATATCTTGATGCTAATTCTGGTTTTTTAATCTATTTATTATCTATCTTCTTTAGTCAAACTAAGTCCTCTGGGATGCTTTATATTCATCTATAAAATGAAAAGTTGAATTAGATAGTCCAAGTGCTCTTTTTACGTCTAAATCCATAATCTTGGGTGACTTTTCAAAACTTAAACTTATTGAGAAAAGGTGAAGAGGCAGAAGGGGAGAGAAAAAAGGAGGATATCAAGTAGAAATTATACAGAATCACAGATAATGAAAAGTATATGCAGCATTTATTGAAATTTATTAAAAAATCCTATTCAAACTGTGAGCAAAGAGCTATAGCAATCTTGGAAATGTGGATCACAGCTGGAATGCTGTTCACATAATTGTAATAGACTTGGAAAATTTATATGTATCTAAGAACAAGAAATAAATACATTTCTAAAGAGAGTATGGTTAGCTCTATGTAATTTTCTTGATCATTTTAGAAATTCAAAAAAGATAGAAATTAACCTTTATTCTTATGAGTTCTCTTGTCATAGTTTTTTCTCATTATCTATTCCATTCTCTGATCCGAGATGCTTATTAATTTTAGATACAAGAGGCAGGGACTTAAATAGGCATTTGGATGAAGTGACATATGCCAGGTATGTATTTCTCAAGAGCCTCAAATTAAACATATGGGCCATTATGCTATTTTTGATAATAACAAATAGTTTTACTATTTACAGTGAGTTTCTCTTTATTCAGATTAGTTATTAAATTAGATGTTTTTGTTAATACATTGGTTTCCTAAATTGGCTTCTCTTCAATACATTAATTTCCTGATTTCAAATATATATATATAATCTGATGGGTTGGTTGTTGTCCTTCATTCTCAAAGAAGATTAAAATGACATTACTATGTTAGAGTCAGGTTACAGTATGGCTGTCTAATAGAGCTTGGAATGCTCTGTCACAGGTCAGATACTAATAGTCCCCATGGACATTTGGGATAGCATCTCTAACTTTGCACATTTTGTGTTTCTTTTGATCCAATTCATTTCTGCTTTGCTCATAAAGCACAGCACTTTCTCTGATGAGGGCAAGGAATATTAACCTTCCTTTGACCATTCAGGTTTATAGTGTTTTAAGATCGCTATTATGAATAACTATTTTCATTTCATGTTCTAGGAGCTGAGCCTTTGGACTTTTGTCACTAATTAGTTTTGTGAGTAACCTTGAGTCATTCAATCCCTAAGGTTTGAATTTCTTCTGTACAACTAGGGAAGCAAGGAGAATGGAATGGGAGTCTTAAACCAGATAACTTTGATGCCTTCTTCTAGTCTTTGAATTATATTATTTTAAATGTTATGTGAAATTTTGATTATTTTAGCTATGTGCTTGTTTGGGTTCCAGATAAATGTAAAACTCATATAGCAGAATTAATGAAATTAATTCTCTCAGAATTGTTCGACAAATTCTAAAGCAACTAACCAAGCAATTGTATTAAAAGGAGGTAGTTTAATAATATTTCAGAGTGTAACTGGCTTAAGCTCTGAGGCATGTAATAATGTAGAATATGTGTCTGTATTGAAATCTAATTTACATATATTCCTTCTAGTTAGGGAATATTCTTTAATTACCTGGGTCCTAAAAGATATCAAAGAAACCATGAGAAATTCAATTTTAACTTTTTTGTGAGCAATTAAATTTTGACTCAGATGTATATGTTGTAAATATTATAGGTGTTTGAAACAAAACAATTGCAATACTGTAAAATAAAATTTCAGACATTTTTGGAAAATGTTGGCCCTAATTCTGGCTTTGCTCCTTATCTGCCTGCCTTTTTTTCATAACAAGCTAATTTTCATCCTTTATTGTTTTGTTATTATTGAAAATTAAGGGTGAGAAAACTAAAAATAAAAAAAGCTTTTATCAAAGTAAATACTTGGATTTCTCCTCCCTGCTTCACTGTTTCATTTTTTTCCCTTTGTGCAGATATACATTTATCTATACATTCTATTATTATAAGCATTTTGCCTATTTTTTAATGAAAGAAAATCAACATTTATTAAGTGACCAATATGTGTCAGGCATTCACAAATATTATCTATCTGATCATCACAACAGTCTTTTGAGCTACCCCATTTTACATTTGAAGAAACTGAGTAAAACAGAGGTTTAATAGTCTTGCCCAGTATCATACCACAAGTGTCTGAAACTGAGTTTTCAACTCATATCTTTATGACCCCAGGCTCAGTACTTTATTTACTCTACCATCTAGCTATGTCTACCTAGAAAGCTGGAGTTATACACGCATGCACATATATACATATATATAGTATATATAATTATACTGAATAATTTACAGCAACAAGAAAATTAAATAAAGTTTCCTGACTTTGCAAACATCTATGGTGAAAAAAGTATTCTACTAAGTGTCACTATGAAAAAATTTAAAACAATTATTTTATATGTAAGTGAACTGGGCCCAGAGTTGAAAAGGAGAAAAAAGCAGGTTGGAGTGTTTTCAGAAAATTGGAAAGCACTTTACTTATCCAATGCTTCCTATAATAGTGAAAGCTCATCTTTTCAATATAAACATTTTTACTAGTGTGGAAGATGGCATCAAACTATACTTAAAAATAAATAGGGAAGACAATACAGAAACTCATTGTGTTTTGTGAACAAGCTATCACACAAAATGACTGATGAAATCCAAAAGAAAAGAAGAGTAAAGTATACCGCTAAGGAAGGGAAGATGGGTTGGTCATGCAGAGAGATTGAGGGAGCTCCATTGGCACCTTAGAATGAAAGATGCTTCCTTGATTGTCATCCCCCCTACCCACTTGGTGAACTTTCAGGACAAATTGGACAAGAGTAACAGAAATATGGGCATGGATGGATCTATCACAATCTGGATCATTGAAATAAACTCCTGAAGTAAGATCACAAACCCATCAAATTATTTTAGTATCTTTACCTGTAAATCTGAGTATTACCAGTAATAAATTCAGAGAATTACTATAATCTACAGAAATATTTATATTATTGCCATATTCTCAGACTACATTAAATTTATACTGCTGAAGTGAATTGAATTTAAACCATTGCAATGCAATGAGCATTTATTAAGGGCCCACTATGTGCCAGGCATGTAATATACCTAAACCAAAACAAAATGATCCTCTTCCTCAAGAAACTGCTATAATGCTGATATTAAATTGACTACACAAAGTTAAGTATAAATTTCCTCAGCGTGTCACTGATAACTATGGGAATCAGGAAAAATCTCTCTTAACGAGTGTCCCTTTACATAAGTTTTAAAGTTATATAGAGATTATAAGACATGGAATTGAGAAAGAATAGTTTGTCAGGCATAGAGTATAGCCCATGCAAAGGCATCCAAGTGGAAAACAAAATGTTCTGTGTAGGGAAGAACAAAAAAGATGAGAGGAAAGGAAATGACATTTATGTAGAGCACTTGTTAATGGAATCTGTGGCTTATTCTTAACTCATGTCTTTTTGAGAATTAAGTTGTGGCAATTATCTTGTATTCTTACAACAGTATTTCACAGATTATTTCATGTTAATTATTATTTAGTTAGATTACTGTGAATAGCTATGACATAAAGAAATTTATGATAGGACTCTACACACTTGATGAGATTGATTTTATCTTGCTACTAAAATACTGCTATTATAGTCTTTTGCAGGAAGTACTTACAAAACTTTTCTTATTTTTTTTTGGTGTCCTTGACTTGAGCTAAGTAAAAAGTATGTTAATTTAGGAGGGCATATTAAATATTTTTCTTTTCTATACATGAATTTAGACAATATTTTGTATTTACTACTCTAGTCCAGTTTGAATATCATTTAACCTTTCCCAAATTGGCACAAGCTATTCAGTCTGAAAATAATAAGAATAATCCGATAGCATCATTCAGAATGAAATATAGGGAATTTGGGACCATACAACACCTTCCATATTATATTTCCTATCTAATTTGAACAGTCATTCATCTTAGAGCTTTGTAGGATTATTGAAAAAAATGGTACTTTATTGATGCTGCTGTTGCCCTCGTAAAATTGAAGATTTTAGCCTAATGAATTATTCATCTGTTTTTAAATAAAAAGCAATTTATACAACTATTAGAGAATGAATGACAGAAAATCATTTACATTGTACTTTTGTATAGAAGGTTTTGTGTGTGTGTGCTAGGGATACACGAATAAATGTGTAAATAGTCTCTACTCTCAAGAAGCTCATGTTCCAATGGGAAAGAAAAACATATAGGAGGCTTTAGCTTCAAGTCAAAAGGAAGATCTAGATCCTTGGGGTTCAGAATTCCACTGATAAAACCACATCCATTTCTGATGTTAAACCATTTCACAATGACAAGGACTTCAGTTTCAAGCGCATCTTTATCCAGTTCCACAGTAGCTGTAACATTGGGAAATTTTCTTAAACTTCTGTTTTCCTCAGTTTCCTCAGTTGTAAAATGGGGATGATTATAGCTCCTATGTTGTGAAGATTAAATGAGATATTTATAAAGAGCTTAGCTCTTTCTTTGCTAATGTGGCTGACACACATTAGACACTTAATAAATGTTGATTTTTTTTTCCTTTCATAAAAAATGGATCAAAGGCAAAGAATTTATTATAATAGTTGTATGTATTGATAAATGCATACATACAGGGAAAGGTGAGACAGAGAAGCTGCAAGGAAAGCCTGTGGTGGTGTAGGAGGGAACCTGTTATCAGGAATAAAATAGCCACTCCTTATATCTTCTTATGGAAACATAGGGTCATCCGAAGGCAGATGGTTTGTGCTTTTGTCAGTGCCCATCTGATTCCTCTCCCCAGGCCATTGAAGGAGGCATTCCAGCCAAGTTTAGAAACAACTCTCTCTGAATGTGAGCAAATAGAGATTTTTTTCTCTATCCTAAACCACAAGGGCCAAGGAATGGTCTCTGTTTTCCATATATCTGGACCAACTTCTAAAAAAATTAAGCCGGGTATAAGAAGCAGCTGTTTATAATTAATGAAATATACAAAATATTATAAGAAGTATAGTTCATAGCCAATAGAAATCTAGATTTAAGTGAAAAAGGCTTGGTTTCAAATCTTACCTCACATGGTAACTATGTGACCCTTGGAAAGTCATTTGAAACTTTCCTAAGCCTTAGTTTCTTTATCTTTAAAATGAAGATAATGTAATGACCATAAAACCAACCTCATAGGCTCATTATTTATAAATATATAGAGTTATTTTCATATATTAAAATATAATAAAAGTAACAATTTTTCATATTCATATCTAATACATATTAAACTGATAGAGCGAAAAAATACCCTGAAAATCTAAGTTCCAGCAATGCCACTTAAGAAATCTATAACTTTAGGCAAGTCAGTTTATATTTATGAGTTTCACACTGCTCACATAAAATAATGTAGTCATGTTTATACTATCTTCTCACAGAGCTGTCACAGTCAAATAAAATAAAAGATTTAAAGTTGTTTATTTTATTCTATTTCTAGACTGTACTTGTGTAATGTCATCTTACAGTTTTGTTGTTATTCAGTAGTTTCAGTCATGTTCAACTCTTCATAGCCCCCATTTAGGGTTTTCCTGAGGTACTACAGTGATTTGTCATTTCCTTCTTCAGTTCATTTTACAGATAAGGAACTGAGGCAAACAGGGTTAAGTGATTTGCCCAGGGTTCCATAGCTAGTAAGATTTGAACTCAAGAAAATGAATGTTTCTGACTCTAGACCCAGCACTCTATCCACTAAACCATCTAATTGCATCTTAAAAATTACATGTATAATTAAAAAAAAAAACTTTTTTGTACTTTCATGAATGCATCATTAAATCTTAATTAACCTTTGATCACTTATGTGGAATACTATGTTAGGTTCTTAGGATGATAAAGAATTTAGTTAAGACAGGGTTCCTGCTTTTATGGAATTTGTAATATGATCATTATTTGCCAAACATTGTGCAGATATTCAGCAGAAAGATAGCTCTTGCTCTCAGGGGCTTATATTCTGGTGGGGGCAGATGAAACACAAAAGGGAGCTATAAAGAACTGTGGAATAGGGACTATAATAGAAAAATTCCAAAGTCAGAAGTACAGCTAGAGGATGAAGGTATGATGAGCTCAATCAATCTCTTTAAAATGAAGGTTCTAGGAAGAACCAGAGAGAGAATATACTCTCACAAGTAGAGGGTATTTTTTTAGCTTATACAAGTACATTCATATATATATATGTATATATACATATATATATTATTTATATATTTCCTTTTGACTCAGGTTGAGAAAGAAAAATCAAAACAAAAGGGAAAAAAAACATGAGAAAATAAAAGATGAAATAGTGAGCATTGATCTACATTCAGTCTCTATCGTTCTCTCCTTGGTTGTGGATAGTGTTTTCCATTCAAAATTTATTGGAAATTGCTGAGAAGAATCAAATCTATCATAGTTGATCATCACACAATCTTGTTGTTTTTAGGCATGTTTCCTGATTCTGCTTGCTTCATTCAGCATTAGTTCATGTAATTCTTTCCAGGCTTTTCTAAAATCAGTCTATTCATCATTTTTAAAAAAGTAGAATATCAATATTCCATTACTTTTATATGCCATAACTTATTCAGCCATCCCCCAATTGATGGGCATCTATTCATTTTCCAGTTTTCTGCCACCACAAAAAGAACTGCTACAAACATTTTTATACAAATGTATCCTCTTCCATCTTTTATGACCTTTTTGGGATACTGGATTAAAGGGTATACTGAGTTTTGTAGCAGTTTGGGCAGTTCCAAATTGCCTGGGGTGGTACTTCTCATTCAGAAACCTCTTCTATGATAGTAGTGAAACACCTGAATTCTAGGAGTTCAGCATGGAACAGAATGGGCCAGCATCTTAGCAGTCAATGATTCCTTACTTATAAAGCAAAGAAGAGGGCATCTTAAAGGATTTGGAGAGGGACTCAAAGCCTGGGACTTAGGATAAGGCTTCTGTATCCTGAGAATAAAGCAGAATACAGAAAAAAAAGTCTTGCAAGTGTAATTTTTTTTTCCTGAGATCCCAGAGAAAGATCTTCTACTGTCATTTTAAGTCAAGACACCAGAGAGAGATTGTGACTGAAGGGAAGGTCAGGGTACTGTAGTATATGATTGACCTTCAAAGGAAGAGTAGCAATTTAGCAAATATGATAATATCCAAAAGATTTCGTGGAATACTAGGTGTTGGCTAGTCACAAATTCCAGTTGATTAAAAGTTAATCCTTGTGTGCTCCTATCTATAAATTCATCACATCTTTACTAATTTCATAGATCCATCTTTGCTATAGAAATATATTTCCTAGTGATGCTATTTAAGAATTGGAAAAAATTTCTTTAGTGCACACACACACACACACACACACACAGAATGGAAATAACTTCAGATGAAAAGCATTAAGATTAAGGAAGATCAGGAAAGGCTTGAAATAGAAGGTTAAACTTTAACTAAGGCTTGAAGGAAATCAGGGAAACGAAAAGTAGAGATGAGGAGGGAAAGAGTTACATGTGTTGGGGAGAGCCAGTGAAAACTTCCCATCTGAAGCTGGGACATGAAGACAGTGTCAAAATAAGTGCAAGGGTGTAAAGTATTAAAAAAACTGGAAAATGCAGGAAAGGGAAAGATTATGAAGGGTTTTAAAAGGCAAACAAACATTTTTACATTTTATTTTGTAGGTGATAGTAAGCTACTAGATTTTATTCAGTAGAGATATTACATGGTAAAATCTGTGCTTTATGAACAACAATCTGACAGCTGAGTGGAATAAATACATGAGGAAAGCCATAAAAATAATATAACTCCTAAGATGAATGGCCAGGAAGGAAGTGGCCCAGTTATATGTGTTCATGAGGCAGTGTGCATCACTGTTTTTTGGTGAAATGTCAAGACACCTAAACAAAGCACATTGGGTAGAACTTTGTGGAAGATTTTAATCAGGTAAGAAAGGTGTTCTTTTTTTAATTAATAGAGTAAGTGTTCAAATTAATTAGATCACAGATCCATTGAATGAGCTAAGCAGGGAAAAGAAATATTTACACTTAGTTTATGTAAAAAAAATAATCTTAGTATTCTAGTTGATTCCAAGCTCAGTATTAGACATTGATGCCATACGTTGTGAAAAACACGAATGCAAAACTTGGTGCTATAAGGAGAGTTTGGCTTTCTAAAATAAGTGAGTGATGATCCTTAGTCATTCTGCTTTAGATATTACATTTTAGGAAGTATATGGACGAACTGAAGAGTATCCAAAGGACAGTACCAGAATGATGAAAGATTTTCAGTTTATTTTATTTTATTTATTTAGGCAGAGGCAATAGAGGTTAAGTGACTTGCCCAGGGTCATACAGCTAGGAAGCGTTATGTGTCTGAAGTCACATTTGAACTTAGGTCCTCCTGATTGGTGCACTATCCATTTCACCACCTGGCTGCCCCAAGATTTTCAGTTTATTTTAATTAAGTATGACATGGATGTATAAATTCTCTGGTGCAAAGAAGAATCTGGTTAGGACTGACCATGGTTTTGGATATAACTGAAGGTCTGTCATTTGAAAGAGTGGTTAGACTTATTCTCTTTGATGCTAAAGGTCAGAAAAAGGAACAATAGGTAGAAGACACAATAGATAAGTTTAGGCTTGATATCAGGAAAAATTCTAAAGAAGACTTCCAAAAGTAGGACAGATGTCTAGGAAAATAGTAGGTTCTTTTTCAGGTGTATTAGAATAGCTAGGTATTGAGATCCCTTCTGTCTCTGAAGCTAAAATTGTGATTCTGTGAATCTGTTGACTCTCTGCTTTATACTACATTTACATTATGTTTTATTTGTATCTTTTCCTTGCAGTTCCTCCTTATATCTGAATGAAAGAGTAGTGGTGACTCACATACTTAAAAAAAATTGCTCATAAAAGACTTGTGAGAGAGAAAGCAAATGTAATTTTTTTCTCCCAAGGAGCAAGAACAGTAAATAACAACCCTTTTAGAAATTCTCAACTAATATCATCATCCAACTGCTTTATTACACTTAACTTCAGCTTTAGTGTTGATTCCTAGATTGAAGATCTCTGTTGGGAAAATATCAGATTTCAGTTTCCATTTTGAAACATTTTGGAGAATCTTTTTTTACCTTAATTATACATTTTGACTATTCAGCAAATAAATCTGGACCATTCCAGGAACCACTCACATTTAAGCTTATGTTAACTTAATTACCTGCTCTGTAAGACTCAAAGTTTGTGCAACAGGTGCTGATTTTTATTGATAGAAGGAGCTTCTTTACCAGAAAATCCCTATTGTAATGAAGTTATGAGCTCCTCCAAAAAAGAAAAGCAAAACACACCCACACCCACACATACACACCCCGCCACACACCAAAAAAATATAATCTCTTCCCTTCCCCTACCAAAATATATTGTTTAATTTTATTAATATATTGCTATGACTGGAATACCTAAAATAAAAGGTAAAATTTTAAAATGTAAATGTAAAAGAAATTAAAATGATAAATAGTAAAATTTTAAAAGGCAGAACCATGGATAGAGTCCTGGATTTTGAATCTGAAGGATCTGAGTTCAGATCTGGCTTCAGATAATCTATCTTGTGGTGTGCACTATGTGACATGACAAAAATTACTTAATTCCTATCTTTTGCAATTTTCCCAAGTGTAAAATGAGGTTAATATCAGCACCTACCTCCCATGGTTGTTGTAAGGATAGATTTGTAGGATATTTTTAAAATGCTTTGAAAATTATAAAGTTCTACCTAAAAGCTAAATATCATGATTATGTCAAAGACCTCATGTATTAGCAGACATTTATAGAATCATTCTTTTTCAGGAACTTTTTCCATAGCTAATCAGGCTCTTACTTTGATCTTGATTTTAAAATATACTTGTATGATATCTAGTGAATGGATTTATTTATTATTTGTTATGGCTAACATTTATCTATAGCACCTACTATGTAGCAGGTATTATGCTAAGTGCTTTACAATTATTATCTCATTTAATCCTGATTTGATTTTCAAATCTTTCACATTTTTATTAGTTAACAATAAAACCATTCATTCAAGTATTGCTACTCAGTCTTATTCAAATGAGGAATAAGCTGTAGTCTACTTTGGCTCATTATCTAAATATGGCTTTTATAGTTTCTAGTAGATGACAGTTACAACCTTTTTTCACTGGTCACAAGATTTCAGAGCACTGAAATTCAAAAAGATCTTGAGATCTCCTAAGTGCTAAAGACTAGCAGGATGCTAATATGTATCAGTGGAGGAACTACACATAAAAGTGAAATCAGCTCTCTTTTGAAGTGTCAATATTATACAATAAAAATAGAAGTAGTTATGTCCCAGCTAATTCAATTACTTATTTAGATTTTTATCTCTACACATAAATTTTAGGAGATATAGAAAAATCATGAAAATGTAGTCCCCATCATTTTCTTTTTCAAGAAAACTTCCTTAAGGTCAGTACAAATGTATCCCATTCTCTTGTATTTTTTATATTTTTGTACATATCATCTGTGTATAATATAAATGAATATTTAGAATTTTAACTTAAATATTTCAGTATCCTCAATCATTGAAAGATGCCTTATATTCACTAGTGGACTTATGCTGTTGCTGAAAAATCTTCTAAAATTCTTCTGATACATGGAATTCTGTTGAATTATGAGTTCCCTAAAGAATAAAATAACCATAATAAAATAGCCATTCTACAAACATCTTGAAGTTTCTCAGATTTTAGTTTTAAAATCAAGAGTATGACTCCAAATCTTTCTAAATTTATCCTATCATCTGTTCATGTTTCAGAAGAAAACACCAGTATTGTTATAGACAGCAGATCAATGATAGTAGTTCCCAACATTTAGAAATTGATGGCAACTTGACATGACATCATTGTCCTTTCACAAAATTGTTATACTGTGACAAAAAAATTAACTTAAAAAAACTTTTGGTATCATTATTTGAAATCATTGGAAACATTCTGGATAAGGAAAGGTAGAGAGTATGGAGAGAGGTACTTCTAGAATGTAAATTCATTTAAGGGAGAGACTTTCATTTTATCACTTGCAATCAAAGAGCTTAGCATAGTAGACATGTAATAAATGCTCATTGATTGTTATTTCCAGAAGTCTCCAAAAAAGAGCAAATAAGCATCTCTGAAGTAATTAATAATATTTGATTAAATTGAATGCTTAATCTGGAAAAGCTAAAACTTAATGGAAACATAGCTTAATGATCATCAAGTATCTGAAGAGCTGTCATATTGAGAAAAAAAGATTAGATTTGTTCTGTTTAGCTCTACAGAATAGAATTGGGAGCACAGGGATGTAAGTTACAAGGAGTGTAATATTGACTTAATAAGAAGGAAAGAATTTATTAATAATTAGAACTATCCTTAAATGTAAACAACTACCTTGGAAAAGTCTGTCACTTGGCATATTCAAGAGAAAAATTGGGAGAAAGGATATTGGAGATTTTATAACAAAGATCCCTGTTACAGGTTTGGTTTTAACTCTGTCCTCTCTGGTCCATTCTAAATCTAAGATTTTATAGGATTTATTTATAGGATTTCACCCTATTAAAGCAACCCCTGAGTAGGTTAGATTAAAAATAGCAGGATTAAGGAAATTTAAATTTATTTCAAGGAAAATTTAATGATCACAGAACATGATTTAGAAACAAAATATAATTCCTGCTCCCTTCAGATCAACTTAAATCTGTATGTTATGGTCATATGTTATTTTACATTATAATTATTTAGTGAAATGCTTATGTGTTCCTATAGATTTAAGTCTAGTCAATAATAAATCCCATGAAGTCAAGGAAGTTTTATCTAAACTGTAAATCTCCTCAAGTACCAGTTACTGCTTTCTATAGGTAATTTAATGAATATTTTTTGAATATGTTGAAAAGCTTGACTAGTCCTTGATCTGTGGAGGCCTTAGATACAAAAGTGAATAACAGATGGTCCCTGTCATCGAGTAACTTTAGAGGATGAAACACGGACATTATGTTTCAACACTTTATGATTTTATCTTTGGGACTACTCTCTCTACACATGCAGGCCACAAAACCTACCCACAAATTAGTAATTGCATTCTGAGAGTTGTTGTAGAAAAATTAATGACTCCCCATGCATATAGTTTGTAAATAAAAAGCTATTTAAAAAAAAGAAAGAAAAATTAATGACTCTATAATCAAACTGGTGGTGAGCCTCTTCCAGTTTATCTAGATTCAATATTGAAGATAGAGAGTCTGTGTTTCTAAGAATCATGGGGAATGAAATTAACCACATACAATCTCCCATTCCACAAAAAAATTGTAGTAAATTGAGATGACTTAGTTATGGTTTTTGTGTCTTAGAATCAAAATTATAACAGGGTATTTAAGAAAATTAAATTTCTTGTAATTCGTTGGACAGGTTTCTTCTGCTGTCTTTGGTCATGGCATTAGACACCAAATGAATTTGAGAGTTGGAAAGGAGGACCTGGTCCAACCCATTTCATACATTATTAGACTTATACTCAAAGACTTAACAGCTTGGTAATACCTGGAAGAGCTCTGCAGACATAGTTTAGGGTCAGTCCCAAGCCATAATGAGTCATTGTAATAATAACAATCATGATAACAACAAGTAATTGTTATTGTTATTGTAATGCTCTATTATTATGCATGTCATATTTTCACAGTATGATTATATATCTCTTTAAAGCTTGCAAAATATTTTGTTATTTCATTCAGGGTAACACAATATTCTTATGAGGGAAGGTGCTATTATTAACCTCACTTTACTGTTGAGCTTGGTCAACTTCCTAACCTTTAGGATTCCCCCCAATAAGCATAGAACTAAGTACCATTATCCCCAATAAGAGAAAAACATCAAAACCTTGAGTCATTGAGTTTTACAGCTAATGTGTGTGAGATACAACAACGGAGAAGGGAAGCAGTAATGTTAATAGATGACAGCTAATTCATTTTAAAATGCATTTTAACTTTAGAACAACTTGTTTCCAGTTTGCCACTTGCTTCTTGCTTATTTATTATTTTATACTGCCATCTAAAAACTTTTTTTTAGTACTCTCTCTCCCACTCTTCTCATGAAAACAAGCTCTATGTCACTGAGACTAGCAACACAGCTAAGGAAAGGGATTTGTAATTAGTAGAGACCAGAACACTCTGACCAAAATAGTGAAAGAAAGATTATGCCAGAGAATGATCAGTTGAAGGAAATGGTTTTTTTTTAATTCTAGTTATTTCCCTGTATTATTTCATATATTTCCTGTACATACATTGTTTTATGTATATTTGTTTGCATATTGTCTCTGCCTTATATTTTTAAATTCCTTGAGATCCTGGGATGTATTTTATCTCTCTCTTTTTTTTTTTTAATCAAAATTTAACTCAGTGCAAGTATATGGTAGATGCTTAATAAACTTTTATTGATTGATCACTTTTTAACATGGTAAATAGAAAAGTTAGGATGAGAAATGATGACTGTCTTTATTCAAGTCTTATAGCAAGGGAATTAGACTTATATGTCATGATCCCATATATTAAGACTACAACGAATAGATGGAAATATCAGACAACAAACATAATTTTAATATAAGAAAATTTTCTAGTAGTTGACAATCCCAAATGAAATAGGCTGCATTAGGAAGCAATAACTTTGTCTTCAAAGTTCTTAAAGCTAAGGCTGGATAATTACTTATTGAGCAAATTAAGAAGAGATTTTCACTCAGACCTGAATTGGATTTGGTGGCCCCTGAGGTAACTTCCAATTCCAAGACTCCAGGGTTCTATGACAATTTTTTCCCCTCCATTGATATTTTAGCACCAAAAGTCCTAAAAAATTAAATTTAATAGGAGTAAATGTAAAATCACATAATTGAGTTCAAAAATGTGATAGGGAACTATGGCTTGATAATAGTTACCATAAAAAGGAGGAGAGATGGACAGACACATTGGAGGATTTTAGTGGACTCTCTCTCTCTCTATGTGTTATCATTGTGCAATAATTCAATAACTGTTAGAAGTATAATATATAAGACTAAGGAGGCTGGTAATCCTACTGTGCTCTGTCCTGTTCAGAACACATTCAGGGCATTGTGTTCAGTTCTGGGTTCCACATTTAAGGAAAAAACATTTTTTTTTTCCTCACAAAGGACAGTGTCTATCCTAAGCATGATTGTGGCTACTATGAGCTCATTTCTGGTTCTTAATGTGAAATGATCAAAACACATTTACTCTCTCAGTGGTTCTTCCTTCTATTATTTTTTTTTTTTTTGCTCACAGCATTAATCTTTTAGGACATAAATAATATAAAGCCATTCACACTTTCAAGTTTTTTTTTTTTAAACAGACCATGAATATTAACTGGGAAGCACAGAATTCGATAGTTTATTGGCCTGCTGGAATAGATCAGAACAGAGACACATAAAAGGTTGAAGGTAGTTTTTCTAAGCAGGTATTAGTTATAGTTTGTGAGGGAAAATAATTTGAACATTCAAGAATTATGCCTACTTGCTGATATATTCTTATGGGGAGTAAGAAAAGTTTTGTTCTTTCCCCTTAAAGAATACACAATTTCTGAGAAGCAGCAAAAAATACCCAATTGGATTCAAAATAGAGGCAAGTTTAATTACAAAAAAATTATGTATTTATGTAACAAATTCAACTTGAAGGGAGAAAAAGGAGACAATTCAATAGGAAGGTAAGCACCACAAGAAGAAGAATCCATGAATGGAACTTTAATCTTGAAACTCATTTTTCTTAAGGATCACTGTAAGCTTTATGTGCCAAAAAAAAGTAGCTTCGGATCTAGCATTTTTAAAAAGTAATTATGGCTAAGTAAGAAAAGTATGTCCCTGGATAATTACCTTGATTCACCATTCTATCATCATACAAAAGTACAAGATAACTAGAGTGAAAGACACAGAAATCTGATCTCTATGTATTTTTTACTACAATTTCATTAGATCATAAAATAAGAGCTGGAAGAGACTTCTGAGTTCATTTCCCTCATTTCACAGATAAGTAAATAGACCCTTGAAAATTAAATTACTTGCCTAAGATCCCACAGAAATAGTAAGTATTAGAGGTGAGACTACTAAAAGTCAAAAAACCTTTCTTTAGGAATATTGGATTATAGATTTAAAGTCAGTGGATCATGGCTTTATAGATAAAGGAAATTTAGAGATCATTTAATCAATGCTTCTATTTTATAGATGAGAAAGTGAAAATACAGAGAGATTATGTGATTTCCCGCCCCCCAATATCACAAGAGGCAGAAAAGATTTGATTTATAAATTATTTAATAGCTAATAAAGAATGAACTCTATAATATACTTCTTGCCCCAAAGAATCATGTCTATATTGATTATTTTTATGTGATATAACCTCAAAATTTGTTCTTTCCATCTTCTCCCCTACATTTGGCAATGCAATTCTGGACTCATTTGACTTGACTTGTTATACCCTCCCTTCTGGAGGAACCTCAGCTGAAAGGTGATACTTGTAAGTCTGGGAAATTTCAATATAAACATTGGGAAAGAATAGCAAAATATTCCAGAAAAGAAAGGAGAATTTTTTTTGACTGTTTATGGACACCTGATCAGTTTGTGTTTTGGTTATAGTACATTTATAGCCAAAACACAAGCTCTATTCTGAGGTTCCTGGAGAGATCACACTGAGTAGCAAAATGAGTCATATTCTGAAGGTGTCAGAGGGAAATCTTTAAAGGAGGCATAAATGATGTTTGGAAGCCCCTTTCCTTTCATGCAGTTACATGGATCACTTACTGAGCTGATCTCTTACTGGATGACTTACTAGACTAAGGGTCCAGAATGAAATATAAATATGATATAAAACTTCTTTTGGTTTCAGTGCTTGCAGTGATCACCTGCTATTTCTTGATGTAAAAATGCATCTGTTTAGCACTAAAATTCTTCCAGTGAATATTTATCAGTTAATTGTAGCACAATCTTAGAAGAATTAAAAGTTGTAGGTAAGTCAATGGACAACAGAAAAATCTATGGTTGGCAGAAGAAGGTTGTAGCATCATAGCAATAATGACTTGGTTCATCAATAAAATGTGGTAAATGACAATACTCTGGAAATGTATGAGTCAGAAAAAGATTAGTCATTTATTGAGAGTGAAGGATAATAGGCAAGAGGTTAAATATTATAGGGAATGTTAAAAGACACAGAGCAGGGGTTCTTAATCTAGAGACCACAGAATCCCAAGAGATCTATGAATAGATATCAGAAAATCCATGAACTTTAATGGGAGGGGAAAAAAAAAGTTATATACTCATAACCCCTTTAGCATTTGCTTTCATTATTTAAATACATTGTGCTTCACAAACTGCTTAGGGAATATATGATTTAAACAGTTTAAGAACCTCTGACATAGAGAAAGGTAGCCAATATATTGGAATCCACAAAGTCATGTTTATCAGGACATATACAAGACTACTCCAGGATGAGAAGGTATGCATAGGCTGCTTCTTGCACTGATAGAGAGAGTACTTACACTGATATATTAAAACATAAAGAATAGTATAAGAGGCATAGTGATGGGTTGTAGTATTATATCTTAGTGCCAATTTTATACTTTAATCATAATAGCAGATCTCTATCATACAAAGTGTTTCTCATACATTATCACATTTGATCATGGTAGTATTCAAATGGATCTGTGATCATATCAGTGGACCCCAACAGTGAAAACTCCAACCCACCCATGATCACTCATCCAAAGTGACTCTACTCTATGTCTTCTCATAAGTTTGCACTGGATATGAGTTAGATGTATAGAGGATCTTTGCTTTCTCCTGACATCATAGGGTATTAGTGAAAAATGCAAGCTTTCTATTTGTTTTTACTTGTTTTTCCTCTTAATCTTTGACAAGACCAACTTTTTTTTTCTGCTATGCAATTTCATGCTGATTTTTGCTTTAACTCTATATCCACTATTTGTTCTAGTGTATGGCATTGCTTCCCATAACATGAGGTTTTGTAAAGACATGTGCTAAGGTGCTGAAAGTTTTTGAATAATCAGTATTGTAGATTTTTGATGAAAAATAAAACAAGACAAAATTTATCGGAAAATGGTGGGAGATAAATTTCAAAATATAGATTGGGTTCAGTCTTGATTATCTTTGAGGACTTTGGACCTCATTCTGTAGTTAAAGGAGAGATACATCACTATAGAACTTGTTTAGAATTTAAGGAAGATGACTCTCCTACATAAGAGAGATTTACAAAGAAGAACAGAGACAAATAAATGTAGGCTGCAATGATTTACAAGAGATGAAAAGTACAGAACAATCCACATATTTAAGCATGAGTTAACAACAAAATTTCATTACCATTGGCAGGAGAGGAAAAGGGAGTAAGCATTTATTGGAATTTTACTATGTGCCAAGCACTGTGCTAAGCACTTTACAAATTTTATCTTGCTTTTTGCTCACAAAACTCCTGAAATAAAGAATGGAGCCATTTTCATAATGGAGATGAGGAATTCTGAATTGGACATGTTGAATTTGAGGAAATGGCAGAGCAATCAAAGAGTTGCCTAGAAGGCCACTGAAGACGTGATATCAGATGTTAAATAAAACATGTAGGGCTGAGATAAGGCTTTGAACAATGTAGAAGTTATAGCTAAAATATTTAGTATGAATACATGTTCCAGAGGTTAAAGGAATAGGAGACATAATACATTGGGATTTAGACTTGGAACCCAAAAGGATATTGGTTCAAATTCCATCTCAGACACTTACTACTTGTGTGATCAGGGACATATCACTTAACCTTTCTGTGTCTTTTTTGTGCCTGAATTTTCTCATCTGCAAAATGGAATTGAATCGATGGATTATAAGGTTCCTTCATATTTCAATATAACTCTTTATCTTCTTAGAGTAAGAATAATATTTAAGGGTTAGGGTATTTTCAGGCAGACCTAAATTTTCCTCTCTTCTTCATTCTTCATACCCCATCTGTTCTTCAAAATCATATCCAAGTCTCATTTTCTTTGTGAAAAAAACATGGTATAAAGGAATGAAAAATGTACTTATGATTAAAGGAACTGGATTCAAATCCTGACTATGATGCTATATGGATATATTATTTCACTATTCTGAGCTTCTTCATTTTTAAATGAGTATAGTAGTATTCATGCAATCTACCTTACAGGGTTATTATACAAAAAAAGAATATTAGAAACTTCAGCATCCTACAGTGATTGTCAATAGTCAATAAATAGTTAATGAACATTTATTGTGTCTACTAAATGCCAGATGGGCAGCTAAGGTGACTCACTGGATAGAGTGCCCAGGCCTGAAGTCAGGAATACTCATTTTCCTGAGGCCAAATCTGGTCTCAAACATTTACTACCTGTGTGCCCCTAGAAAAGTCCTTAATCCTGCTTACCTCAGTTTCCTCATCTATAAAATGAGAGGGAGAAGGAAATGGCAAACTACTACAGTATCTTTATCATGAAAACCAAAATGGGCTTGCAAACAGTTGCATAGGACTGAAATGACTAAGCAACAAAATGTGCAGGCACTGTGCTAAGGAAAACACATTTTTAAAAAGATAGTCTAACTTCAAGGAGCTTCTTTGAACCTAATGGGGGAGGATAACATGTAAAAGGAAGCACCAAGGAAAGGGATGACTGGGGAAGGGAATGGTAGAAAAGCAGAGAAGATTTTGAATTACTATTATTATTATCATTACGTAGGTATTTTACATTTTTAGTAAGTACCTGACAAATAAATGAAGATGTGAATTTCATGCTGATGATTTCTGAAGGCTCATGGGTTTTTCCTTAGCCTTGGGGGATGAGGGGAAGCATTTGAACCAACTAGTTGGCAAGTCCTCCATCAACTAATGCTATGGCTGTGTCAAAGTTCTCAGTGAGAAGGAAGCATGTGGGTCATATCTGATATCCAGGGTGCTCTGTTAATTGCAGTGAGGAATGCTGCTGATGTTGAAAAGCTGAGCTTTGCAGAATTTTAAGTCAACAGTGACTTATCAGGAACACATTCCAGCTATACAGGTGTTGTTCTTAATGGGAGCTTTAATTATTTCCCTGACACATTAATATACTTCACCTTCAATGTTTCTTAGTATAGGAGTATTCAAGGAGCATAAAGGTTTGAGCAACATTGTTTTCTCTGTCAATAGGATGATCACCAGAAGAGCTAATTACTACATGAGGAAAGCTGCAATTTTCTTTTGCATTCTCTTTCTGGGTTTATTGTGGGGTCAGTTTAAAATTGGATAGCATGTTGATTTTTCTCCCTATGCTCTCAGTACAAATGATGAAATATGCAGGATGCTTTAGTGGACTGCTATGCCAAGGAGAAAACTAGATGCATCCGGTAGCAACCCGGGGACTCTGGATAGCAATCAGCCCCACATTCACAATCATAGAATTACAGAATTGGAAAGACCCTGGAAACTATCTCGTTCAATTCCATGACCTCCTGTGGAAGCACTGGAGAGCTTCCAAATTGCTCATTCATCCTGCTTATCAGCTAAACTGACTGAGTTATTTGTCCTGGGTATGGGGGGCAGATCAGTAAAGGTTGAGGGAAGTGGTAGATTTGAAGTCAGTGTGCCTGGGTTTTAATCACAGATCTCCAACTTATTTTCTATGTGCTGGGATGGGATGGGAAAGGATGAGGGAGTGAGAAAAGGCAGGGAAGGAATTTCACATCCCTGGACTTTTCTGTCAAGTGAAAAGAATGAACTGGGAGATTCATAAGTTCACTTTTAGTCTAGACTGTATGATTTATGATTTATACAACATTTTGCTCTGGAATGCTTTTCTTTTTCTTTACCTCTGTCTCTTGGATCTTAACGCATTCAAAGCATAAGTTCAGGTGCCAACTCCTATGTAAGACCTATCATGCTTTCTCTCTGCTACTTCCTATCTATTGAGCCAAATAACTGCCTTTCTGACAGTCTAATGGGGTGAATCCAAATTGTCCACAAATGCATACAGTACGATATCCTCAAATTTCTTTTTGTTTTCTTCATGTATCCACACATACATGTATTTACTTATCTATGTACATGTTGCTTCTTCCCCAAAAGAATGAAAGCTTTCTGAGGGGAAGGAGTATATTGGTTTTGTCTTTTTGTCCACAATACCAGCATAATTTGTGGCACAGGGTAGTTTACTAAATGCATATTCATAAATAAATGAATGATTCTCTCTACTGCCCCTTTAATCTGATCTCATACTTTATAAACTATGATTCCAAGAAAGGAAAACTCTTAGGGGTTTGGAATTTACCTTCTAGAGTACAGAGGAATTAGGGTGACTGAGAAATGCTGAAGCCATAAAATTCAAAGAGAGACAACTGTAACTTATTTAGCACCTTATCAAGCTAAGACATCTCAAGGCTCTTTACAGAAGATTTATTATCCTAACAGAATAAAACAGTCTGCAATGCTAATAGAATCTCTGAAAAAGGTGGGAGAAAGCAAGCAAAGTATGATTTAAAGACTACAAAAGAGGGAATATTTCTGACATTTCTGGGCACAGAATTCCAGAAAGATGTTAATAAATTGATAGAGCAATGAGCATACAGGCAGGCACATAAAGGAATTAAAGAGATCTGAGTGATTTCAAACAGATTTCAAACTCAAAGAAGGCCTTTGAAGTGATCTAATTCAACTTCATTTTATGAGAGAAGAAATGGAAACAGAAAGGGAACAGGAGGCTCCCAAGGTCACACAAGTGGTAAATGATAAGAGTTGGGATAAGCACCCAAGGATGCTGACTTTTACTTCATGGCTTGTTTTGTCTCCCTAGGGATAGAAACAAATAGAATCAGGTGACAATGGATTATAAGCATGCTGGGTTGGGCAGGACAGATTCCTGAGTCCTAGAGGGCATTTTGGTTGAACAGGTAAAGTTTACAGCAAATAGAGAAGCTGAGCAATCAGGTTATGGTTTCCATAAGACCTGTAAGGGTATT
The DNA here is from genome assembly GCF_016432865.1 of Antechinus flavipes. NCBI lineage: Eukaryota > Metazoa > Chordata > Mammalia > Dasyuromorphia > Dasyuridae > Antechinus > Antechinus flavipes. The sequence goes on along the minus strand of NC_067399.1, from coordinate 186,717,477 downwards.
TTTAAAAAAAAAAAACTAACATTCTCAAGTGACAGGAATCACGTGGATTTTCCATGGCATTTCATATTCAAAACTTACTTTTGCTAGCACAGAACTTTCTAAAATAAGTCACAACTTATTATTTGGGCCAAAAAATAAACAAACCACAACCACCAATGTCACCACACACACACACACACACACACACACACACACACACACAATTGAATGCATTCCAAGACTGACAAAACGTAAATTTGAAATTAAAAGTTGCTTTAATTTGCCAAGATTTTATTTTAGCAGAGACTGGAAGAAGTAGTGATATTTGCTATATTTACCAACTGCTTTTAGAAATAAAGATGAGGTATTGAATATTCTACAAAATTAAAAGCAATATACTTGACACTCAAGATATCTCAAGATATTTTGCATAGCAATGAAATGATGACTAACTTACTGCCTGTTCAGACTAGTTCTCAGAAAGAATATTAATTCAAAACAAATAAAAACATCCTTGTTCTCAAAATTTATTTCATTTTAATATCTCAATGGTCATGGTCAATTTCAGAACTGAATATAAGCAAGAAACAATGAAAGATGAATGGATGCATAGAAGGAAGGAAGGAAGGAGGGAAGATGGGAAGGGAGAGAGTTTTTTGTCTGTAGGCCAAATTGTGCTGTGTGTGTGTGTGTGTGTGTGTGTGTGTATGTGTAAGTAGTTCTCTAAAATGCTTAATCCTGCTGCAAATAGACAATCCGGCCTAATATTGTTATTAAAAAAAGGGTATTCATAGAGTGCCAAGAACAGGCTGGATATTTATACCTTCTGGAAAACAGTGGACTGTGTTTAAGTTAGATGTATTATCAGGACTATCATTCTAGGATTTTTTTTAAAGTAGTATTTTGAATTGCAAAGTGAATTATCTTACAGTTATACAATGTCAAGACATTCAGTCCTTTCTCACAATTCTTTGAGCTACTTAGCTTTATTATCCAAATTATACAGATGAGGCAATAGAAGTTCATAAGGGCAAATGATTTGTACAAGGTCGTAGTGTTAATTTAGTAACCTTGAACTCAGGTCTTCTTGACACAAAGTCAACTGATCTGTTCATTAATAACATTTCAGGTTTAGATTTAATCCAATACACATTAACTGTCTAGTATTTGCAAGCCCCAATAACAGATACTGGTTATCCAAAGATAATCATTGAATTAGTTTTAAACTTCAAGGAATTCTAGGGGTTAAAATCTTAGAGTGCACAGGTATAATGCGGGAAGAAGGATATAATATATATACATTTATGAGATAGACAAAATGAGATATTCAAGCAATAATGCTCTGAAAAATTTGAAAAGGGAAAACTAAATTCCCAATGGGGGAGACCAGGGAAAGCTTCATGGAACAGCCAATAGTGCCATGTTTCAAAAGAAAAAATAATTTTAATAAGTAGAGAGAAAGTGGGCTTTTTCTGTTTAAAATTATGGAGGCAGAGGAGAAAAAGAAGGAATATAGCATTCATGAAAGAGCAAAGAGTGAAATGATATTAGACAGGATAGGAGCAATATTATGGATGTTCTTAAATACCTTGTTTGGAGTTTGTGTTTTATCATATAAAAAAGGGACTATAAAGAGTTTGGAAGTATAGCCAGAGATGCATTAAAAAAAAAAAACTGACTTAATAGTATTTTATTTTTTATTTACATTTAAGGATAATTTTTAACCTTCATTTTTATAAGATTTTGAATTTAAATTTTTCTTCTTCCATCCTCCCCAAGACAGCTAGCAGTCTAATATGAGTACACATGTACAATCATATTAATTACATTTCCACATTAGTCATGTTATGAAAGAAGAATCTGATGCAAAGGATCAAACATGAGAAAGAAAAAAAACCAAAAAAACAAAAGTGAAAAAGTATGCTTCAATCTGCCTTCAGATTCCCCAGTTGTTTCTTTAGATATGGATAGCATTTTCCAACATGAATCTTTTACAACTGTCTTGGATCATTGTATTGCTGAGAAGAGATGTCTATCATAGTTGATGATACACAATGTTAATGTTACTATGTACAATGTTCCCCTGTGAGTTCTGCTCACTTCACTCAGCATCAAGTCAAATAAGTCTTTCCAAGTTTTTTTGAAATCTACCTATTCTTCATTTCTTTTAGCACAATAGCATTCCACTACATTCATATATCACAACTAGTTCAACAATTTCTTGATTGATGAGCACTCTCACAATTTGCAATTTTTAGCCACTACAAAAAGAGCCACAATAAATATTACATGTGGGTCTTTTACCCCCTTTTTTATGATCTCTTTGGAATACAGACCTAAAAGTGTATCAAAGAATAGGCACAACTTGATAACCCTTTGGCTATAATTCCAAATTGCTCTCCAGATTGATTGGATCAATTCAAAACTTGACCAACAATGTATTAGTATTCTTTTCCCACCTCTTCTCCAAAATTTATCATTATCTTTTCCTGTCATTTTAACCAATCTGATAGGTGTGAGGTGATACTTCAGAGTTATTTTAATTTGCATTTCTGTAATTGATATTCATTTAGGGCATTTTTAAAAATTCTACTATACATGGCTTTAATTTCTTTATCTGAAAACTTGCTGTTCATATCTTTTTACTATTTATTAAATGGGGAATGACTTGTATTTTTATAAATTTGGTCCATTTTTCTATATATTTATACATTTAGGCTTTTATCAGAAACACAGGATTTAAGAATTATTTCCTAGCTTTCTGCTTTCCTTCTAATCTTAGCTACATGGGTTTTGTTTGTGCAAAACACTTCTAATTTAATATAATCAAAATTTTCCATTTTGCATTTCAAAATGTTCACTATCTCCTGTTTGCTTAGAAATTCTTTCCTTCTCAATAGATTTGACAGGTGAACTATTTTGTCCTCTTATAATTTGCTTTGAGTTATCATCCTTTATGTCTAAATCATGTGACCATTTTGTCCTTATCTTGGTATACAGTATGTGATGTTGTCTTATGCCTAGTTTCTGCCACACTGTTTTCCAATTTTGCCATTAGTTTAATCAAATAATGAATTCTTATCCCAGAAGGTAGAGTCTTTTTTTTTTACTGTTTTTAATCAAACAGTAGATTACTAGAATTATTTTTTATTCACCCTATAGACTGTTTAGGAGGCAGCTAGGCAGTTCAGTGAATAGGCTCCTCAGTTCTATCCAGGAAGTACTGGACTTGTGAAAACTTGAATTCAAATCTGACCTCAGGAACTCTTATACAGCCTTGGACAAGACACTTAACATTTGTTGGCTTTAATCCATTGGAGAGGGAATCCAAACCACTCCAGTATCTTTATTAGGAATTGGTGTGTTATGATCCAGGGGATCATGAAGTATCATGATCTTACTTTCTGAAAGCCAAGATTTCTTTCTGAGCCAAGATTTTCTTAGGCATCTTTAGATCCACAATTATAACTTTCATTGTGCCTAATCATAGCAGTTGCATTCATTTTAAATTTTGTAGAAATTAATTGGGTTGAAATACTTGCCTTCAGAGCCTTGAAGGAAAGCAATAGATGATGGGAACTTAAAGAAAAGACCAGCTTTAGAGCTATAACCAGGGCTGAGCTGAAACTTCAAAAAAGGCAAAGTTAAAGTTAGACTAAGTAGCCATAGAGATTCTGGGAGCCATAGAGACAAACAACAGAGTTGAAGGAAATTGGAAATTCTGAGCTTAATAACACTTGAATGATCTCTGACTGAGAACCTAAGTTATCTTACACAAAAAGGATCAAAATCAAATTACTTAGAAGAATTCTAACCTTTGTATGGGATCTGGGACTTTAAAACTAGCTCTCAGAGGGGAATAATTTCTACCTGTCTTAATCAGAAAATACAACACTGATGTTTTGAAGTCTCTTGCGTCCAAATACAGAGTCCTTTTAGATGATTCCATAGAAGTTTTGTTCAAATAATCTTTGAACCATTCTGTAAATCTCTAATTTAAAAGTTTATCTTATTTTGTGGCTTTCTTGTAATTTTAAAGTATATTTTATGATTTATAAAGCACCTTCAATTAAGAACTAGCATTAATTGTGATATGTGTCAGTCAGCTGCCCACTCTGCTTTGGTTCTTAATATGACAAATAGTCTGCTGAATACCATACAAAGATCTGTGATATATTAGTTTGAAATTTGGGGTTCTTCAAATTCAAGGTTTCCACAGCAACCTTGACTCATATCTCTGATGTATATTTCTTCATTATGATTATTTTCTTTTGGTAACCAGTGCAATTGTATAAAACGCTAAATATGTTCCCAGGTCATAAAGAAAGAAATGCTTTGGGATTTCTTTTGGCCCTGTACCAATCTTCCATCTTTTTTTTTTTTTTTCATTGTGGCTCTTAATCTATAACCTACATTAAGGAGTATTCTCCTCCTACTCTCTATTCTGACCAGATCACATATGGAGTATTATGTTCTGTTATACACCATATTTTAGGAAGGACATGGATAAGGAAAACAAATAATCCAGAAATACGCAACCAGAATGAGGAAGGGCTTCAAGTTAAAACTATATGAGAGTAGGTAGCATGGTGTTCGGCACATGATAGATCACATACACATGTATATACACAATTCACACATATACTTATATATACACAAACACATGTGTATGTGTATATATGCACATATCCACACACACATATATTTTCCATTCATTTTGATGAGTACAAAAAGCTGGTCCAGACTGGGAAATAATAAGAGTCCCATTGTCTAGTATACATCAGTGTTTATAAAAAGGAATAGTGTAAAATAAAGTTGGAAAGTAGGAGATCTAGCTTGTAGAAGCCTTTAAATGATAGACTGAGGAGTTTGTAGTTTGTCCTAGAGGTAGAAACCACTAAAGGTTTTTGAGTAGGGTTGGGACATGATAAGATTTATGCCTTGGACCATTCTGGCAGCTTTGTGGATTGAAAAGGAAGAAAATGGAAGCAGGAAGTGAAATTGGAGGGTAATTAGACTAATCCAAGGTATATGTGTTAAAGGATTGAATTAGAATTATATCTGTGTAAGTAGATAGAATGGAATAAATGTGAGAGATGATGTAGAGGTAGTGTTGACAAAACTTGGCAAGTGTTAACTGATTGGATAAGAAAATTCTTTCCAACATCATTTACTCTCTACAATTTGTCCTGGCAATAGTGTTTGTTGTCCTCTTGCCTTTAAATTATCTTCCTCTTTTCTGCTTCTAACTATTTTCATTCATATTCTATTAGTACCTATTCTGAATCCTCTGTGAACATATTGTAGGGTCAGGGACTCTTCAAGGTTAAGGACCATGTCTAATTTATCTTGTTTTCTAATCCAGCTCTAAGAACATGATTTTATATAGAAGGGTTTAATGAATACTTCTTAAAGCATGGGTAACAGTGAAATAGTCACCTAAAGGATTTGAGATACTTATAGAACCCACTCTGGGCTCACTCTTCTAGCATATACTGGACAGGAATTGAGAAAACTACTCATTGTGTTCTGGGGGAGGGGGTGTGTGGAAATGTATAGATCTCCAGAACTTTAATATCATTTAGTCAATAAAATATTAGCTTTCAGAAAAAAGTTCTCTATTGAGAAGGTAGAGCAAATAGAGTATTTACAAAATTAGACTCTTCCACCCCAGAGACAGACTATCTTCTTGCATAAACATATTGTCCCTTGGGTGAGTGGTACCAAAATACAATGGGAGTGAAGCACATATATAGATAATGTGAACAAAGGGTATATACTGACTGCTGGGCTCACAAGTCATTTTCTTGCTTTGTGGAGCATGCATGAGGCTCTCTTTAGATGTAGCTCCTTGCTGGCTTTTTAGGGTACCTCTCCAGCTTTCCTCTCCCTCACAAGGGATGACTATCCCGATACTGCTGTCATCTTCAGAAGGCTAGTAGGTGCTTCCTCTGTCACACCTCTCTGGCAGACTTTTGACAGCAGCTCTGGTTTCCCTTTGGGAATTTTGCATGGCTCTGATGGATATCCTGATGTCATTAATAGCCTGGGCTTCTTATTTACCCAAGGGTAGGAAAGAATTAATTCAGAAGAAACAGCCAGGACAGGATAAGGGGAGCATCCAGTTCCACCTCCTCCCACAACAGGCACAGGCACAGTACATCTCACAGCAATTATCTTCATTTGAAAGTCATCAGGAAGAAGAGAGTGAGGGATCAGCCACTTAAACTTTTTATATGTATACCAAGGTCCTGCACAGCCTCTCCTGATTCATCAGTCTTTCTGTCTTTGAAGCCAATTAGGGCCTTTTCATCATTGCATGTCATTAACCTTGAGTCATCATGGCCAAAATGAGCTTCTGAGGTTTCACTTGTACTGGCAGGAGGCAATGCCTGCACATGATTCAGGGACTGCACGTCAGTCTTGTCATTGTATAATGCTAATAAAACTTTTCAGATCTGCTAGTCATTTATGTAGCTCAGTTTCAGAATGCTCAGAATTAGTTCAGTTTTCACGTCTTTGATAGTTTTAACAATGCTCTTAGTATAATCTTCCTTTTTTTTTAATATTTAAAATGAATGTGATCACTAAGATCTCCCATATGTATATCAAAACATTATTTTGGTATAAAATAAAAATATTTTGCAGTTGTTTCAAGATGTATAAGTATATCCCATTAAATACTGCCTAATCAATAAAATTTTATGATATTATCCATAATAGGATATCAGAATATCAGAATGCAAAGTAACTCAAAGGCTACTCAGACTAACCCTGCATGATCAAAGAATCCCCTCAATATTAAATTTCCATTTTGAAAACAACTAATGAAGCCAAATCTGTTATCTCCTGGGTTAAAATAGCCCTCTGAGACATGCAAGGTTTATGACTATGGGCAGTGATAACCTTTCTTGCTGCTAAACAAGTTTCTAAGATTATAAATAAAAGATGTTGCTGACTTGAATTGGTGGAAGTGGTTTGCCCACAGGGAAATTATCCATACCTATTAAACCAAAGAAATATCTGGAATCATCATCATCATCATCATCATCATCATCATCATCATCATCATCATCATCTTATAGCACTCAACCATGGAAAAACTCCAAATAGGTTTCATAAAGTTCTATGGAATGAAAAATGAATAAATACTGTTTAAAAACAAAACAAAACAAAAAAGCCTTTGAAGTTCAAATCTTTTAAGTAGGATGTGAAGTAACCTAGAAGTTGAAACCTTGCCCTCAAACCTATCTCATAAGATTTCAACCCCATGAGTCCCATGAATAATAATGAAAGTCTATGGTGAAATCCATGCCCCCTACTTGGAAAATATGTGGGTGCATATGAATTGAAAGTCCCTCTTCAGTGCCTGGATAGCCTAGAGACCCTGCTTTATGATTAGTGTCATGCTGGTCTTTGTAATGCACATCTTCAACATGGCCAGAAAAATCACCCATCCCCTCCCAAATCTTAGAAAAATGAACAAAAATCAGATCAAATGATGTGTCATTTTAAATTGCTTTCCATTCTTTTCCATTTTTTTTTCTTTTTCTAAATAATTCCTCCCTATAATGCCTGCCTTGGCACTTCACTGAATAGAAATTCTAGGGGGAAAATTTTCAGGGAAACAACTTTTCTTAGACTTATGTGCTGTCTCCTCCAACCGACCCTCCACCTGCCCAATGCTATTTCTTTGAATGGCTTAATAAGAGTTCATTTGTATGTAAAGTTTTCTATTTATATTTTCTTTGGGGAGAAAAAGTGGACACAGTAGTTTCACTTATTATTTCTTCTACTGGGGAGATGGAATCTGGTGCATTTCTTGAGTTCAGGGATTCTTGACTGTAGTAGGGTTAATGTTGATTGGGTGTCCACACTAAGTTCAGCACCAATATGCTGAGCTCCTTAGAGTCTAATGAGAGGCAAATTAGGCCAGGCCAGAAACAGCGGATCAAAATTCCCAAGTTAATCAGAGTGGGATGCACTTGTAACCTGAGAGATTTAGGGAGACAAAACAAAACAAAGCAAAACAAAAACAGATTTTTGGACATTTTTAAAGTTACTCCCATTTTATACTTAATGTCATTTTAAAACAAAAGAAAATATTTATGACTTGGCTGGATAATGTAGAAAATATGTTTCTCATTGTCATGGAGGCAAAGGAGAAAAGTATGATTTGGGAATCACAAATTCAATAAATGAGTCTTTAGACATTAGTTTATTCACATGACTAATATTATAATTGAAGAAATAAAGGCTGAGACATTAAAATTCTTGTCCCAAATTACCCCCAAGTTATCAGCAGAGCCAAGACTGGCAGGTCTCCTGATTCTCAATCCAGGACTTTTTTTATAGCTTCTATTAAATATGAATTCTATTCTTCTGGATATACTGGAGAAGGGACTAAAGCCTGTCTAGCTCCTTGAAAATAGAAACAACTGTTTGTATGACTGGTTTAAGTTATTAATATAATAATAATAATAATGCTCAGATTATATGTCAAAAACTCTTTCATGATGTAGCTATTGATGCCCAAAATATCCATGACAGATTAACAAACAACTTTGGTGAATAGAGTATTATACCAAAAAGAAATGTTGCCTATAACGACACAGAACAATTTCAAAAAACGTAATATCAATGTTTCTAATAAATGTTAGTAACTGAAACACAATTTTTAAGTTACATGGAATGGAGAGCTTTTAAAATATAGAGACTCTGGAAGAAATCAAAAACATTCTGAAAAAGATTGGGACACTTATCATTCCTTCTGCCTTTGTCCCAAAGGTGCTGTTAATGAACTTACTGAAGATGAGCGTACATCCCAATACTTTTATTCAATTACAAAGCATTAATTTTATCCAATTGTTCTATAGAAAAATAACAGCAAGATAATGAAAGGCCATTTTATTGAAATTCATAGAAAAGGTTAAAATAAAAATAATATTAAATTTGGATTTTTATAAGTAGTTTTGTTTTCAAAGAACTTTGCATACATTATTTCATTCAAGATCATAGCAACCTAAGGATTTAAGAAATAGAGATAAAACATTGCCTGTTAAATGGGTAACCCGAGGCTTCTAAGTATTAAATGACTTTTCATTACAGAGCTAGTTAGTATTAGAAGTCATTATTATTAGAAGTAATTATTTAGTATTAGAAGTAATTATTATGAGAAGTAATATCTGGACTAATTTCTCTCACATATTTTAGTACCTCCAAGTTCTAGGCTCACACAAATTAGTTCCAGTTTTATATCATATCTCCTAAAAGATCTCTCTTTTCTTAGCTCACATTATTTCTATTCAGTTTCCACACTCTCCAAGCACTTATGCAAACACTCAAAAATGGTCTGAATATTGGATAATCAGTTTTAATCCATCTTCAAAGAAAATTCAGAAGAAACAAAGGATACACAAAAAAGATTTATAAACAAAAAAAGGAGAGGAGAATGAAATTAATCCTGGGAATTTGTAAAAACGAAATAACTGTTTTTCTTCCCTATTGTCATCCTTTCCCATCAGGACTCTGACTAATGTCTTTTGACTAATGTCATCCTATAGTTTTAGATTGTTTTTGTTTAGCAGGGGCTATCAGGAAAGCAACTTTCTTCATTCTGTTCACATTCATAGTCCCTTTCTTCAGACTCAGTATAACCATCTGGGACTACAAAAGCAGAAACCTCTAGGTGCTCTGTTCCTTCTTTCTTTCCCTCCTTACTTTCTCCTCTGTCTTGGGTCCTCTCAGTACTCAGCTGGAATAGCCTAGAAAGAAAATATACCAACATTGGATTTCCCTTTTGCTATTCAACTACTCATATCCCTTGGATGGTCCATTGATATGAAAGGCCAATGGATCTCACCATTTTTCCTGCCTGTACATTCTTTAGATCCTTGGCACTATTTGACCTAATGAAGCAGTTATCTTGGAATCTAATCTACCAACTGTTTGAATTTTGAATTTCTAAATTTTAAATGTTCGAATTTCTAAATTTTTCCATTTGTTCTGTGGCTAAGCTTTCTTCTATGTTCTCTCCTTCAGTTAAAGTGTGAACTCTTTGAGAAAAGGGACTATTTTCTATTTGTATATCCTAGTGCAGTTCATGGCTTATCAATCAAAGAATAAATATTAAGTGCCTAGTATATGCCAGGTACTGGAGGAACTCTGTTAAGTGGTGGCACATAGTAAGTATTCAATAATTTTTTTATTTGAATATTCTTGCTACTCTCCTCCCCAAGGACTTAGTGCCTTCCTGAAGTTTGCTGCTGATAAACATCACCTGTAATGTTGCAATAAGAGATTCTCAGTGCACAATGATGCTTTTAAGGGTTGGAGTCTCCTGGAAAGGAAACATACTAATGCTTTTAAACAAGCAACTGTCTTTCCCATTGGATCCACCCTGTCCAGATGATTCTATTTAATAGTAAATTGTAGTCCAGGTATTTGTCTCTTCTGTATCATGGCTTTCACTGTTCGTTTTTGTTTTTTTCCAGCATCATAGTTATGTGCATAATTCTCTTTTATTAGCCAGAAGTTTTAGATTGAATTATGTAGAATTTTTCTTTGTGGTTACAAGTTATAGGTCTTCCTCCTGAAAATTCCAAAGGAAAAAAAGGGCTATATCTAATGAAATGTCCAATTTTAAACATGCCTCCTAGAAAAGATAGAATTTTTTTTTGCTTCTTTTTGTTCCAATGAATAGTTAAGCCTAAACTACTTCACATCTCTTCTCTAACCATACAAAAATTATTAAAAAGAAATTCACTTACATTTCCAGATTTAATTTTCCTCCAGTTCCACTCCTGCCAACATCATAAGCAAAACAAATACATATGCTTTTTTGCACAATTTATATCAAGGATTTTATTGCTATGTACAATAAAAATATACTTTTTACAATCACCACCTATGCTTCTCAAACACCTTGTTATTCTCATTGAGCATCATTCAACAAATATTTATTGAGGACTTAGTATGATTCTAAGAGTGCTAGAACTGTGACTTAGAGATATTTCACTCTTATTTCCCTTTTGCCACTCCCCGCAAACTAAACTTGGTAAGGAATTTAGGGCACTCTAATTTGCAGTCATTCTGAGCCTTATCACTCCCAAAGGAAAATATGAGTGGAAAACTTTCAAATGCCTTACAATATTTCTTAAAGTATATTTTCTTTTCCATCTATTCAATCTTCAGATCAACAAGGATAATTCTATTTTATTTTTTGCCTTCCCTTTCTCTTATCTTCTTTTTCTTTTCACTTTTTCCTTCTTTTTTCCTTTTTCTTTCTACTTGTCTTTTGTTCCTCTTCTATAAAAACAAATAAACAAACAAACAAAAACCCCAACTACTGAAATCTAGACATTGAGTAAGCACTAGGAGTATTGAGATCCATTTGATGAATAAACTACAGTCCCTGTAGTTCTCAGTGTAATCCACAGATATCTGGGAGTCCCTGAGAAACTTTCAGTCAGATCTTTAAGTTCAAAACTATTTTTGTAATAGCACTATTATTATGCGCCAGTTAAAATACTCCTCACTTCTCAACTATATAACTCTATGAAGCTGGATTTTCTTCATAGATTTTAACCTAAGCAACATTTTATAATACATTGAATGCAGATGTAAATAAAGAAATTACCTGTCTTCTATTAGGAAGGGAAGAAGGAACCAAATATAAAAGGAAGAAAGGAAAAGAGGTTAGAGAAAAGGAAAGATTTATTAAGCATCTGGTATGTGCCAGACATTATGATGAAGATTATACAAATATTATTTTATTTGATCCTAACAACTACCTTAAAAGATAGCTATTATTATATTGTCATTTTAGAGATGAGGAAATTAAAGTAGAAATTAAGTCGCTTGTGTACAGTCATAGGCCACTAAGTGTATTAGGTTATATTTACAAAATTATGTAAATTATTGTTCTCTTTTTCTCGTTTTTTGTTTTGGAAACATATAGTTATTTTTTAGTTAAAATGTAATTTATGATAATTACATCGATTTGTTACTATTATTTTAAATCAATGAATACTTATTTAAAATTTAATCTGTTTTAATTTATAAAATTGTAACTATCAATAATTATAATCCACATAAATACAAATTCTTTGGGGATCCTCAAAATAAAAATTTGAAAATTTCTGTACTGGGGAAAAGTAACCAAACTATAGAAGAATTTTTTTGGAGGGGATGACCTCAGATTTCATTAAGATAAAAGAAATTTTTAGGGGAGATTAGCAACTCTTTCATTATTTATACTTTTTAAAAATTAACTGGGATATTCACACAAACAGTATATCAGAGGCAAGATCAAATCCAGTTCTTTCTTATTCCTCTCAGTGAAAGCACCTCTTAGATAAAACACAAAAAAAACCACACAAAATTCTGTATTGAGGAATTACTTATGGAATTTCAAATGGATGAAAAAATGAGACTTTATAAAAGAGATGACATTTGAATTATGGGTTTTGAGGTTCAGGTAGAATTAACAAATCAAGAGGGAAGTGAGATTATCTAGGCTGTGGAATAGCAATACCTACTGAAATAGTAGTCATGGTAAAATAAAAAAACCATAGTATGGGGGAAAAGATATGATGATGATTATGATGATTTCTAGTTCTTCCTCTCCCTGTGCTCCCTTTTCTCCATATTCTTTCACCTTTCTTTGCTCCTTCCCATCCAAAATCTCTTTTCTATGAGGAATGTTGTCTTTATTTATTTTGTAAGATTATTTTTCCTTTAGGTTTCAGGAATTATGATTTTAAGTCAACAATAAAAGTTCATATTATCCAGGTATATAATACTACAGGTTGCTCATAAGATGCTGACCTTACCAATGCAAATTTTGCCTCAACCTAAAATATCTTTCTTGTATTCTTCTGCTAAGTAAGCTTCTTTGCTGTTCCTCCCCCATTTAATCAGGTAACATGAAAATAATGTCTTAATATACATAACTACTAATTGATTGATGTTGGCACATTCTTTAGAAAAATCTGTGCTTTTATACTTTAGCTTTGAGTATGACACTCTTGAAATGTTTTATTCTTCATCTAGATGGAGGCAATTTCTTGTTTAACCTAATAATACTTTATACTTCATCAACATCAACAGAATATGATGATTTTTTCATTTATGTCATATCCCCTCCTCTAGATGATTAGCTAGGAGCTTAGTTTCACAGATTTGGAGACAACACCTGAATTCAAATCACAGTTATGCTTCCTATATATATGACCATTTGCAAATCTTGTTAACATCTTAGGCCTCAGTTTGCTTATTTCTAAAATGGGGATTGGATTCATTCATCTCTAAGGTTTTTTTACAGTTTTATACTTAACCAAATTATAGTGCATTATATATATAACAACATTTAAGTATTATCTGTTAAATGAACAGTTATATAAATGCATTATATGAATATAAATAAAAATCTTAAAATGTAATATCTTCAGGATTTTGAATTACACAGTACAGAGAGGGGACAGAGATCTGAGAATATTTTATATTTCTTTCTACTCTATGCTTATGCAGTCCTTTATTGATTTTTCTTACATTCCATTTCTTTATTCCTTCCTCTAAATTTATTGTTATTTTATTATGTCTTGAGAAAGTAATAAAGTGGTTTCTTATGCTATTGTTAATACCATTTTAGTAAATTTTTTCTGGAATTTTTGCCTTTCTTTTTCTTTTAATCAATATATTTATTTGCTATCTTGCTCGTAGCTCAGCATGAAAAATTTCCTTTAAAGATTTTTCAGAGTTTCTATTCTTTATAACATTTTATTTGCCTTTTTATTAAAATGAGAGTTTGGAGGAGGTTCTTCTCCAAAAATCATTCTATGATACTGCATTATAGCATGGAGAGCATTCTGGGTTATAAGACCAGGCAGCATAAGGTAGTAGTTCCTATTAAGCTGAAAAGGTTTCCAATGTGGACCTGACTGACAAAATGTTTTATGTCCATCACTTGAGGATCATCCTAGTTAAATTCTGAAAAGGTGTGTGTGTATGTGTGTGTGTGTGTGTGTGTGTGTGTGTGTGTGTTGTGTACTTTAGAGTATAGACTTCTTGGAGATGGAATTGTTTCATTCTTCTTTTTCTATCCTCAATATTTTAAATGGCAGAGAATTGGTGCTTAAGTCCTTACCAATTAATTAGTTATTAGATTGACCTTAGGGTGATGGTCAAAATCATTTAAAAAAAAACCTTTCTTATAAGTCATATAAGGATCACAATTTTTGAAGTGTTCAGATGGGAAGATTATGGTGCCTTTGTAATCCCTCAATCTGATTTCTCCCCAGAATCCTCATGGTTTTTATAATAATTAACTACAGGTTAATATGAACCACCTTCATGACATAACTTCTAACAAAATACAAAACCTCATCTATGGGGATAAAAGTATGCTGAAGTCACAGGAAGAAAAAAAAAATAAATTTACTCTTGTCTACCTCAGTTTGATAACATTCTGAGAATAATATTCAGTTTATGGGACTACATTTTAAGATGGATATTGAAAAGCTAAAGTATGGTTAGATTAGTTCTGGTTTGTTTCATATGGGAGAACTAAGACCAATTAATAAAATTATCAGGGAATGAGACTTGGGCTGGATCTGAGCAAAAACTTTCTAAAGACAAATCTGCCCAATCACATACCATCATACTGTGATATAATCATTACACTGTGATATAATTAATTTCATATAATAGCTTTAACTTATTTTGAAGTTAACAAAGAGTTAACAGTACTGGGTTTAGTTGGATCGTTATATGTCTGTTTTATAGATGAGGAAACCAAGGCTTGGATAGGTCACCTGACTTGCATAGGATTATAAAACTTTTATCAAAGTGTTTTAAAGTCAGCTCTTCTCCAGCTCCAATTCTACTTTTTTTTTCCTCTCAAGTATAGTCCACACAGTCTCTTAGTTTGGCACAGTGAAAAGATTTCTACATTTGGAGTCAAAGATCTCAAGTTCATAGGATCATAAATTAAATGTAGAGCTGAAGTCACCCAAGTTAAGTTCTGCCACTTATTACCTATATGACCTTAGACAAATGAATTAACTTCTCTGGGCCTCAATTGTCTCATTTGTCAAGTAAGGAGTGTAGACTAGATAGCCTCCAAGATTTCTTTTTGATTTAGATCAATGATTCTATGTGACGGTGAGTTTTTTCTCACTGGAAATATTCAAGCAGAGGCTGGATAAGTTCTGCCATTGCAAGAGATTAATAATAATAGCATGTACACAGCCAATGCTTTAAGGTGCCCCAAACACTTTCTTTTCCTAATGTCACTAAAATCTCATAAAAGCCAGTGTGAAATGGGTTTCATTATCCCTACTGTATAAATCAAGAAACTCTGGGTCAAAGAAAACCTCATGCCCCATGGTTGTTGCAAGCTTGAATTTTGAAAAATCAGACACTCTCTTATGCCTGGGTTATTTCTAAGTCTGTTTTTATGATTCCAAGATAGAAGAAAATGGTGGGATTCATCGATAGAGAGAGCCACTTGCTTTCCTTGCTCTAAAATCTTCTATTAAAAAAAGTTCAAGCATATTTAATATATTCAGCACGTAGCCATCAAAACTATCAAAAAGTAACTGTTATCTCTACTTTTTTTTTTAACTTGGAGGCAGTATAGCACACAGGATAACAGCTGACCTTGAAATCAGGAACACAAATCAAAATCTTGCCTCTGACACATACTACCTGTATGACTCTAGGCAAGTCACTTCATATCTCATTCCTCTAAGGAATTCTCTAAAACTATAGAGTGCAGACAAGTTACTAACCTACATTAAAGGGAGTTTCCTCTTTTTACCAACAGTTACTGATAACAATAAAGTCAGAGGTTCAGTCCCTATCTTCATTCTTTTACTTAAAATGACATGATTTATTCACCAGTACTTTCAAAGGTGCAGTGATGAATTCTTGTTTTCATGCTGTCTTGTCATCATATTTCATTTTCCTAGAGAAATCATTCTCTGTTTAATTATTTACATCTAGGTACATTTTTTTCTGAAATCACGTTTTTGGTTATATCTTTAGCAAGGCATATTAAATAAAATATTGTTGTTATCATCTGAGAATACAGAGTTTATTTGACAGTGAGTGAGGCTATGGGGAATTGCTGTGTAATTATGGACAAGAATTTTCACTTTTTTGAGGCTCAATTACTTAATCTATGAACTGGGGGAAATAATACTTTTACTATATTCTTTGTTAAGGTGATGAGATGAGAGTGCTTATCATATGTGTCAATCATTATTCTAAGAGATTTATTATTATCTCAGTTGATCCTCACAACAACCCTGTAAAGTGCTATTTTTTGTACTCATTTTACAGATAAGGAAACTGAGGCAAACAATAGTTAAGAAACTTGTCCAAGATTGGTGTCTAAGTCTGGATTTGAACTCAAATCTTCTTGACATCAGGACTGGAGTTCCATCCACTGTGCCACCTATCTGCCACTTATGAAGAAAATGCTTGGCAAATACTTAATTCCATTTAATCCATTTTTGTCTCTATTCTCAGTGCCTAACATCTTTCTAATGGCTTTGTTTTATTTTGTTTCATGCTTGTTTTGTCAGGATCTGTAATTTTATAGTTTTAGAAAGCTCTGAATATAGAAATACCTTATATGAAACCAGATAGGTAACTTCTATAGTTCATCGTATTAGGTAGCTGCTTTAAGACACTTAGATATTAAGCAAATTGCTAAATATTACACAGCCATTAGGAGTTAAAACAAGATTTGAACTAAAGTGTCCTTGAAATCAAGACCAGCTATCCATATAGTAGGTGAAGTATCTTCTGCCTTGCTCCTTCTCAGCACTCAAGAAATGCTTATTGAATGGAATTAAATGTAAGTAGTCATTATGACTAATACATTGGGACAAAGCTCCCTGGCATCTCCCAAACTGTGAATGTTTATAGATATTTAAACAATCTTTAGTAGTTTCCATTTTGCTTCTTTAGCATCTTTAATTGGGATTGAGGAAAGATGAATGGAATCATAAAATGGATTCATAGAATAATAGAACTGAAAATTATCATAGAATTGAATTATCATTTAGTCCAGCCCCTTCCCACTTTCTTTTTATTAAAGAATTAAATAAAATCATACAGAATAAGTGACATGTTCAAGGTCACACAGTTTGTTAATGAGCATCACAATCCAAAGTGTCTTTTCTTCTTTTGTAGGAGAACAGCAGGCATTTTAAGTAAATTTAAATTGAGGCAATAGTAGAGGACCTTATTTCAACTTTTAAAAGAATTTGTGGGTTAAAAGCAAATAGAATTTTTATTGTAGGTTGTTAAAATAGACTCAGTGTCTAAATTTGGATCAGAAATACATTAGCCTCAAAGCAAAAGGGATTTGGGTGATGTTCAAATTCTACAAAAATTTTACTGAGTCTTCTAGAGATAGAGCTCTAGCATGAATATTGAAACCATCTTACAGAGCTTGTATGAATTTTAATATAAGTCACATTTCTACTATATAATGAATATGTATTATACATATTACTGTTTTCTTGTTTCAGAAACACAATTCTATGATGAACAAATTTAAGAAAAAATTTTCAATACTGCCAAATTAGTTTGCTTTTCTTACATTTTAAACAAAGTATCTTTGTATATCTGAATAAATTAGATAAGACTATATAGGATTTGATGGTTTGAAGACAGAGATGAGTTGGTAAACAACCAATTTACCCTCCCTACCATCCACCTTCAACATAATTGATGAAATCCCTGATGGAAATAGACAACAAAGAAAGTAAGTGTTAATATATTAAATAAAGTCCAATGATATGCCTATGTTTATTGCCTACAAAGTGTGATGGAATTATAAGGACATCTTTTCATTTAATATTGAGAATGGCCCCATCCTCAGTGATCCTTATAAATAAACTTTACTATATTTGAGAAGTGGTCAAATTATGTATCCTTTTTTTAGTGGAAAGCTGAAGGAGAGAGATTCTGTCTCTCCTTCCCTTTCCATCAATCATTGAATCTTGTAATTATATTAATTTCAAATAGAGCAAAAAAATGAGACAGAGAGACAAGGACAGTTATGGAGATGGAAAATCAGACAGATATGTAGAGAGATAAACAATATCATGGTAGGAAGTAGCTTCAAGTTTTCAAGCTTCAAGCTTTCAAGTTTCAAGGAAGTAACATAAGGAAAGACATAACTAGTCTAACAAAACAAAAAACAAACAAACAACCAAAAATGGGAATTGAGCTCTGAGAAGGCACTCAGCTAATCACCTTGTTCAGAAAAATCTGTAGTTAAAAAGAATCAGCAAGAGGGCACTGTGAAAAGAGAAAAGACAATGATTGGAGCTATGAAGTATTAGAGGCTTGAAGTATTCAGTCTACAATCTCACTATTTCTACCAGTGTCCTCTTAAGTTTGTTCCCATTATTCCAACTAACACTGTTTGTATGTATATATAATGAGAAGACTGGCCTAGACATGATTGTTTCTTAAGTTTATGAGATGATGTGTTTGTTTTTCTGTTTTTATTATGTCATCTTAGTAAATTAATTTCTTTCAAGAAAATGGTATTTCCTGGCAGATCGTTAAAAATAAACATACCAATTGGATCTCACGAACTATAGTTTTAATTTTTCAGGCCCATAGTACCAAGAATCTCAGGTAGATGCTGTACTTTGGGGGACCTAACTGGTGGATATAAGTAAGTATAAGTGAAGATGAATAGCTATAGAAGGAGTGGCACAATGTAATTTCTATAGATTTGGGAGTTGCACTCATGGATATTCCTTAGTAATTCTAGTAATTTCTTTCCATATATGCTTCCATCTGTTTTCAGTAAAAGAAATCTTATTTAACCTGTTATTTCTTTCCAATATTTGATTTCAACTTTTTAGATAATATCCTAGAAGTTTCTTTATGAAAGAATCAGTGGTTACCTAAGCTGTATCCTAAATTAATAACGAACAGTTATTGGTTGTCAATAAAAGGAAGTTGACATTGCATCTGAATCACAAAGAACTACTAAATGGTCAGTGGAAAGGATGTTATATATAGGGAGATAAATATATATATATATATATGTATATATGAATGCTATTAGTAATACTATTTTATATTATTGGCATATATACAGAGTGTTTGCAGATACTTTTTTTATCTCTTATTATAATTTTTGAGGCTTATTTTTGCCAAAGCTGTATTTAAGGTATATAAGGAAGGATATTTAAGATGGTGATTCAACAGCATGTCATACAAGAGTTGATTGAAAGATCTGGGGATGTTTATCCAATATAAAGTGAAGATTTAGGAGAGTCATGCTAAATTCTTCAAATATTTAAAGAGTTTTTATATGAAAAAAATAAAAGACTAGTTTCATTCATATCTTCAGAATTTCACATAGTACCCTATAATACACATAGTAACTGTTCAATTAAATACTAACTTCTTTGGAAGGGGATTTTGAGCTATGCACTCTTAGATTGAAACAGGATAAGTCGATTACTTTTGCACAAATAAAACTAATGCAGCCAAGATTTGAAGGAAAGCAAGAAACTAAGGAGATACATTTACAATAATTTTCTCTGAAAATTATTCACCAATTGAAAAAATGGTCAAAGGATATGATAAGGTAGTTTTTAGAAGAAATCAAAGCCATTTATATTTATATTCCTCATCTGTAAAGTGAAATGGAGAAGGAAATGGCAAACTACTCCTGTATCTTTGCCAAGAAAATCCCAAATGCATGAAAAGGTGGACAGAGTTGAAAGAACTCACCACCAAAAACAAAGATAATTAGCAAGGAATGATTTATGATGAAAAATACTATCCTGCTGCCCAAGAAAGAATTGATATCAGTGTACAGATCAAAACATTCTTTTTTAAACTTTCTGCTTTCTTTTGTCACATAGCTGATATGAAAATGTCTTTTGCTTGACTGCACTTTTATCAATTGCCTGCCTTCTTAAGTAATAGAAAAGGAAAGGAGAGCATTTGAAACTCAAACTTTTAAAAAATATGTATGTTAAAATTGTTTTTACATGTAAGTGAGAAAATAATAAATTTAAAAAAATGAAACAAGATAGGACTAGAAAAACAAAATGCCAGCAATCAAAAAAGGTGTGTGACCACACCTGGCAGTATCTTTTCCTGCACCCACACATAACATAAAAGTTCAGCTCTATATGCCTATCCCACCTGCTGCCAAATTCGTTTCTGGCTGGCATTAAGAGAAGAAACTCTTGCTGAATGATATCCAATCTGCTGATGAGTTTGTAATACTCTCAGGTTTCAAAACTTACAATTTTTGCATTTGGGCCACTGAGCGCAACAGTTTCTCAGGTGTTCTTTGCAACTCATTATAGTTAACTCTAAGTTTAATAGACTAAAATTGATTAGTGATGGACAGACGTAAACAGATATTATCTGAAGCTCATTTAATTATCTCTGGAAGTTGCTTCAACAGGTGTTGCTTCATCTCTTTTTTGTACATCCTGCTTCTGAGCTAAGGAAGTTCAATATCCCTTCAAAGTGAATTTCTTTTCTAGGTTAAGCAAACATTTTTTAAAATGCCTTCAATTCTGGAATTAGTTAGAGTACAAGTTTTCTCTTGGAGTCTCCAAGGTTTAAAATTTAGGATTCTTACTCTATCTCCTATAAAGGTTTTTTGTGGATTTTGAAAATTTAGTATGTGTTCTTTTCTCCTATTAAACACTGAATTATATTATTTCCTAATGAATTAGAGTGCTAAAATATTATTTTTTTATATTATCTGTTTCTAAAACTCTGGATTCTTTGTAGAATTCTCCACACAAGCTTAGTCTTGTATTTGCTATTTTTAGTACCTTATACTCTTTCATTAAAAATATTTTAGAAATTAGTTATAGAATTTCAGCTGCAAGAGACTTAACAATTATGTCAGATGAGGAAACCATGGCCCATTTGGGGAAAAAACAGTGACTTGTCCAAAATAATTAGAAGAGACTAACTTTGAACCCAAGCTCTCTCACAGCAAAACTGGTGACTTTTCTTCTTTAGCACTTTCTTGAATCCATTTTAGATGGTTTACGTATTGCCATACTTGAAACAAGGTGTTTTGCTGCTCATTATATGTTTCTTCTTGACATTGACAAAAGTATAAGTTGCAGCCTCTGGGACATTTTAATTTCTAAATGCCTTCAGATTGGCTTAGTATTTTTCAAAGCTCTGATATTAGGTTTCATGTACACAAAATTCTTGTTGTATCCAAATGTTAGGAAGGAAGGGAAGAAGGGGGGAAATAAGAGAGGAAAAACTAAGTGTATATATGCAAAATGCTTAAATCCGTCATTTGTAACTCTATATTCTTTTTAAAAAAATAAAAATTGTGATTGACAAAACAGCTACTCACTTTGAAAATGAGCAAATTTGTAAAATGTGTCATATTTATCCAATTGCTAGGGAAAGTAATATACTCTTCATTTGGCATCTATTTTCCATAAGTGAGGTCTAAATGATATATTTAGACATAATACTTTTCTGTGTTTTGCTTAATTTTCTCTGAGTGTCACCTTTCCTATACAACTGGAAAAGTGTAACAAGTGTCCAATGCCTATTGTTTTGCAAAATACCATGCCAGCACAAGCTTAAAGCCAATAAAGAATCTTACTCATATACTAAGAAATGAGTTTTTTTCTTCAAAGATTCTAAAGCTAAAAAACCCAGCAAAACTATGCTTCTCCTAATTTGCTTTAAAAAAAAAAAGTCCTGTATTTTTCATTTCTATTATTGACTTCAAAATTAATGGGAATTCTTTGGGAAAATTTATCATACTGTGAAAACAATGTTGTCCAAAAAAAAGATTATTGTGCATTAGTTTTTGGTCATTAAAATATCTGGCTTCTGAAACATTGTACTAGATAGTTTAATTGAGCTTAAGCTTCATGAATGGAGAGATTGCATCTTAAAAATGTTTGCCTCTACCCTTGCCCTATCCACTGTGTTTTTTATGAAGTAGGTACTTAATAAAACTTGGAGTTTTAGTTTATTTATTTTTTGTTATTTTTAATCATATTTACTGTATTATTTAGTTATCTTCAATTACTTGAATTCAGGATGTTCTCATTAGAACATTAAACAGTAGATAGACTACTGAACTTGAAGTCAGGAATACCTAAGTTCAAATCTCATTGCAGACACTTTCTTGGGCAACCTTCTTAACTTCTATTTCCATTTCATTATAATCTATTTTACAAGGTAGCTATGGGGAACAAATGAGATAATACCTGCCATTTGTTATTGTTAAACTGTTATTTCAGTCATGACTGACTCTTTCTGACCCCTTTTGGGTTTTTCTTGGCAAAGACACTGAAGTCATTTGCCAGTTTGCCATTTCCTTCTATGGCTTGTTTTAACAGATGAGGAAACTGAGGTAAAAAGTGTTAATTGACTTGCCCAGGTTGCACAGCTAGTAATTATCTAAGGCTGGAATTGAACTTAGATTTTCCAGGCAGTCAGGTGGCACAGTGGATAGAGCACTGGTCCTGGAGTCAAGAAGACAGATCTTCATGAATTCAGATCTCTAGATACTACAGTATCTTTGCCAAAAAAAACCACTTCAAATTAGGTCCATGAAGATTCAGATGCTACTAAAAGAACTGAACAACCTTCTAACTCCAGGCATGGTACTCAAACCATTGTGTTACCTAACTGCTATATCTGTAAAGCGTATTTTTAAGATACATACACATATAGATATAGATATGTGTGTGTGTGTGTAAATTCCATTATTATTACTAAATATACTCAATATTAGTCAACTACTTGATACAACAATATAATGGAATGGAAAGAGTTTTAGAAATGGATGTGGATATTTAACATATATTGGATCACTTGTTCTCTTGGGGAGAAGGAAGAAGATAGGGAAAAAATCTGATTTTTCAAAAGTTAATGTTTAAAATTATCTTTGCATATATTTGGAGAAACAAAATACTATTAACATTTTTAAAAGAAAATGAATCTGTTGCAAAGAGCATCAATTGAAATAAAAATCACTTGTATTGACCATTAAAAAAAGAAAAAATGGAAATAGAACTGAGGTTTGAGTACTAGATCTGCTGCTACTTTCTAACTATAAAAAGAATCTTCAATAAATAATAACAAAAATTGTATTTAATATTATTATAGACATAATAAAATATTTGAGTGTCCATCTGCCAAGACAAATCCAACAATTATATAAACACAATTACAAAATACTTCTCACACAAAGTTAGATCTAAACAAGTGGAAGAATATCAGTTATCAATGGCTAGGCCAAGCTAATATAATAAAAATGACAAATCTGCCTAAATTGGTCTATTTATTCAGTGCTATATCAATCAAACTGCCAAAACATTATTTTATAGAAATGGAACAAATAATAACAAAAGTCATGTGAAAGAATAAAAGGTCAAGAAGATCAAGGAAATTAATGAAAATAAAATACAAAGGATAGTGGCTTAGCAGTACCAAGCCTAAAATAATATTTTAAAGCAGCAGTCACCAAACTCATTTGGTACTGGGTAAGAAATAGAGTGGTGGATCAATGGAATAGATTAGATATACATAACCAAGGCCTATAGCAATGTAGTATTACATAAACTGCCAAACTCCAGTTTCTGGAATAAGAACTCAGTATTTAACAAAAATTTCTGGGAAAACTAGAAAATAACATATCAGAAACTTGTCATAGACTTATATTTTATACCCCATACCATAATAAAGTCAAAATTGATACATGATTTGGGCATAAAGGATGATACCACAAACAAATCAGGCAAACAAAGGATAATTTACCTATCAAGTTTTTGGAGAAGGGATGGATTTATGATGTAAGAAGAGCAAGAGAACTTTATAAAAGGTAAAATGAGCAACTTTGATTATATTAAGTTAAAAAGTTTTTGCACAAAACCAACAGAAACAAGAAGTACAAAGCTGGGAAAAAATTTTACAGCCAGCAGTTCAAAAAAAGATGATAAATGTTGGAGGGGATGTGAGGAAACCTGGGACACTAAAGCATTCTTGGTGGAGTTGTGAAATGACCTAGCCATTCTGGAGAGCAATTAGGAACTATATCCAAAGGACTATAAAACTATATATACCTTTTGACTCAGCAGTGCCATTACTGGGTCTGTATCCCAAGGAAACCATAAAGGAGGGAAAAGGACCTACATGTGCAAAAAATTTTTGTAGCAGCTCTTTTTGTGTTTGCATAGAATTAGAAAATGAGTAGATGACCATTAATTGGGGAATGGCTGAATAAAATTGTGGTTCATTAATTTAATGGAATAGTTATTGTTCTATAAAAAATTGTGAACAAACTTATTTGATAAAAGCCCAGAAAGATTTTGTAATGCCAGAGAAACTGAGACAAGATAGAGATTAGAGAATATTTAACAATTTATTTAAAAGGGAGAGATTTATTGGGATCAAATGGATCCTTGGTTTGGTTCCAGGGCTGAATGAGGCTATCATCTCCAAGAAGCCAGCATCTAGCAACCAATGCGACTTCTCAATAACATACTTATACACAGTAACTACACAAAGGCAGGGGGGTAGAGTCCAAACTCTGGTGAGTGGGAATCTCCAGGGAGGAACCATTAATTCAATTCTGACAGGTTGGTAGGTAGGACCATAAATTCTAACAAGCTGGGAGTTAAGAAAGTGTCTGGCTACAGAGAGTCTAGATTCCTCCTTTTTGAGTTTACACATTGACAATTTATAACCTCTGAGTTATACCAGTCTTAATGCACTGGAAGGGGGGTGGGTTTGCAAGTAAGAGGATTGAGGCAGAACAATTGAGGAAACTGAGGCAAGATCAATTAGGGAAATTGAGGCAGAACAATTTAGGGAAACTAAGTCAGAACAATTAGGGAAACTGAGACAGAACAATTAAGGAAACTAAGTCAGGACAATAAAAGAGAACTGCGACACAACAATTTACACGAATTAATGTTGAGTGAAACAAGCAGAAACAGGAATACATTATACACAATGATAGCAAGAATGTGCAATGATCAACTATGAAAGACTTGGTTTTTCTCAGTAACTCAGTGATTCAAATAAATCCCATTAGACTTTGAACAGAAAATGCCTCCAGAAAAAGAATTAAGGAGACTAAATAAAAATCAGCACATGCTATGCTCACTTCTTTTTTTCTGTTTTTTTTAATCCCTCTTATGTATTTTTCCCGTTTGCCCTGATCTTTCTCTCCCAACATTATTCATAAAGTAATGTGTGCTAAAAGTAAAATAAAATAAAATAAAATGGCAAAAAATAAAAAATAAGAGTCTTTTAGCTCTATATCCTATGATTCTATAAAAAGTGATTTCAACTAGAACACAGACTTAGGGTTTACATCTCATCTTCATTAGTAGCTGAATTTAATTTGGCCAAGGTAATTTCCCTTCTCTGATTCTCAGTCTTCTAATCTGCAAAATAAATGGTTGTATTAGGTGATCTCGAAGTATACTGTGCCATGGAAAGGATACATCTATCATTTTATTTACAAAAACAAAAACCAAAAATACATCTAAATTTCTAAAATTATGAAGATTGAATGATATAAGCATGTTAAAGTCTAAAGTTTTAATCCCTGATCCAATCCTTGTTTGTGTAATTGCTTTATCTTTCCAACCAGAATATTAGCTTAATGATGGAGGAACAGATGGAGGTAAGAGAGAATTCTCCTTCCCCTTAGCTACAAGATGTTAGGTAAATCACTTTATTTATTTGATCCTCTGTTTTCTTACCTAGAAAGTAAGAATTGTAATAATAACTGCCTTTCTTAGTGAAGATTCAGTGAAGTAATGGATACAAAGTGCTTCTTAAGCATAAAACATCATGTAAATTTGGCCTTAGAGGGCTCTAAGGTGGGATATTAAAAGCAATTTCAAATTCATGAAAACTTGTGTTCAAGTCCCATCTTATATATAATATCTGTTTCACTTTAGGCAAGTCATTTAACTTCTTACTGCCTCAGGCAATTCTGGAAAACTAAATTGCAAAGAAGGGGTTCATCATTGTTCATCAGCTTTGAAAGGGAATTTCCCCCTTCTTCTCATCTTATTATTGTGATGAAATCATAGGCCTATTTTCTCCTTCTCTCCAAAGAAAATGACCTGTGATGACACTTACTTTGATTTTCCTTTGCATAAATTTCCATTAGGAGATTGAATTAAATGCCCTAGACATTCTAAACTACATATTCAGAATGTCCCACTAGTCTGTGAGTTTGTGTGTTATTATAATCTATATTTTTCTCACAAGTCAGTCACCAAACAGCATGCCTTTCCCATAGCTACTACTTGATAAATATTTGTTGAATGAATTCATTTTTGTAAATTCCCCCAATTTTGAGAAACCATTTCAACATGCTACTTAGCAAATCTCTACATGACTCTCTCCTTCTGATACCTTGTTTCCTACTGGAAACAAAGTCTATGAAACCCCAGGGAATTGAAGGCTTAGAGACCATTCCTTATCATATTGTCAGTGGTTCTGCTTTTGGCAGGAAAACAGTACTATTTTTAATCTCAAGCACTTTCTAGAGTGTTTTATATATTTATGTGAATGAAATAAATACTTTGAAAGGCATAGAAAAAGCAAGGTAGTGAGTTCAAAATATTGACGGAAAAAAAAACACACCAGAAATCTTCAGAAAAATAAAAAAGGAAGAGAAATAAACAACTCATTGAACAATAAAAGGGATTAGCTCTCAGATGAATCCAGGTTCTAGTCTTGTTTCAGTTATTGATTTATTTCATGATTCCAAGAAAGGTGCCCTCCTATATGAATAAAATGAAGTGAAACCTAATTCCACAGTAGATTGTAATTTGACACATATACTAGATTGTAAAATCTAGAAGGAAATTCTGAAATCATGAACTCTAGTGACTCCAAACATTTTAATATCCTGCTTCATCAGCAAAAATTTTTGAGCATGCCCCCCTAAGTATTTTATATATATATTATATATATATATATATGCATTTTATATATACATATATGTATAGGTAAACAACCATGTTATAAAATATGTCATGTAAAAAAAGAAATTATTATTGACTGTTTCAATTAGGAAAAAGTCAATTTCAGATATGATTTGGAGGATGTGGCCAATTTGTAAATAATACCTTATTATTAAGAATTATTTATTGAGCTAATTTGATTAATGTAGTTAACAAAGAAGGTGAATTTCTGTTTTTAGTTATTTTATTGAAAGATATATATTATAACTGCCATAAATTATTGAATATGAATAACAGATCTTAGCAGGAGTTTTATTTTTTTTATTTCAACTTAGCAGAAAGGTTTAACCTTAAATACTTTCCTATGATTCTGCTTAATATATGGCATCATCCCTTAATGTGCTTTTAATGTTGGAGTATTTTAGATATGTTTTATATGAATATGAAGAATATCAAGAAGACTGGTTTGGCTAGACTATAGCATGAAAAAGGGGAATGGCACATAATAACACAGGAAAAATAGGTTGAGTACAGGTGATAAAGAGTTTTAAATGCCAGAGGACTTCAATAGGAAGATATTGGAAATTCTTGAAAAGGGAGGTGAGGAATCACACTTAGTCAAATATGTGGAGAATTTCTTGGAGTGGGGAAAGGTTGAAATAGAGACACCAATTAGGAGATCATTATGAAAGTCTAAGGATTTAAATACTGGAGTTTGGTATATGAAGGGAAAGGAGGCAGATGGAGAAAATATTGTGAAGATAGAAATGACAGTATTTGGCAACTGCTTGGATATGTGGGGAGGGGATGAAAGTGAGGAGAAAGGGATAACATCTAGTATGAAAAGCCAGATAACTTGAAGTATGTTGGTACTAAAAAGAAATTAGAAAATTTAAAAGGCAGTCATCTCAGAGAGGGAGAAATGTAATTAGATCTGTAATACAAATCCTAACACATGGATAATCATATGCTATTCATTCTGTCTCCCAAATAAATGAAAGTAGAGGAAAGGAATGAAATCACCAGCCGCTGCCCTGTAGCACATTGTCCACTTTCTAAGGGATCCCTGTCTAAGGCAGTGGTTCTCAAACTTTTGTTCTCAGTATCTTTATGCTATTAAAATTATTGAGGATCTGTCTAAATTTTTTATGTAGGCTATATTTGTAGGTATTTACTATATTAAAAATAAAACATAATTTTAAATTTGTAGACCTCTGAAAGGACTACATACCTACTGCATATAGAAAGGATTTCAGAGACCACAATTTGAAAATCTTTGCTTTAAATCAAAATGTTATTTAAGAGACAGAGATGATATACTGGGGATTAGAGGAGAAATAGGTGTAAATGAAGGCAGATCTCTCAAGGTTTGTGTGGGAGCTATTATGAGTTCATTAAACTACCTGGCAAAATTAATTCTCACTTAATAATGGAGTTTGGGAGTTTGTGTAGAAGTTGGGGATGCTATTGCAAGCTTTGGGCAGCATTGAGCTTTGGCTTTGAGCACAGGGGTCACTTATGTTTGATGTCTCAATCACAGCAAGGGTTATCTCTACCTACTTTTTTTTTTCCAGGAAACAGCTTGGTTTTTCAGGCTGGCAATTTGCCTTCTGGTTTGGGGCTGGAGCCTGCACTACTAGTCGGCTCTGCTATTGAGCCAGCTCCGAGAGTCTCAGTTACTGATCTGTTGTGTTTAAGTTCTTCTCACTAGCTTTCTCAGACTCCATCTGAGCTGGGCTGAATGCCCCTTTCATCCCAGTGAGACTGACTTTTCTTGAAGTTCTTACGATCTACCTTGAGCTGGAGAGTAGTTTCATTCCATCAGCCTCTGTTCAGAGATTTTAGTTTCATGTGTTTTTCAAGGGAAACTAGGAGAGCTCAAGCAGCTTCCTGGCTTCCTGGTACCCTGCCATCTTGGCTTTGCCCACAGAACTTTTGTGAAGAAATTGGGTGGAATGGAATGGAGTACAGCACATGAGTATTGGGCTGTAATGGAATTTAGATTTATGGAAAAAACATGGACAAAAATCAGGCAAGATAAAGTATAGATTGGCTGTGGTTAGCATCACTGGAGGGAATATAAACTGATGAAACCACAGGTCCATCAAAGTATCAACAACTTTTATAACTACCAACATTTTTATATAAGTTTTGTTTGTTCATACTTCTTTGTCTCTGTGATATAGGTAAGGGAAATATCACTCCCATTTTTCAACTAAGGAAATGAACTGACCTACCTAAGATCATAAGCTAAAAAGTCCAAGGACAGGAATTCTATCTAATCTGCTCCTAAATCCAGTACTCAATTTTAACCCTTTTGTGAATATTGGAACTGTGAACTTTGAGAAGATTTTAGCAGTTTACTTTCCTCTTTAGACTCCTCTGAGATCTTTGCCAGACAGAACTATAACTAGGGTTTGAATTTTTGTGGCTAAGGTGAAAACAGAGCAGAGTTCCCTTGGGATGCTACTGGGACTGAAGGGAAGATAGGAGAAGACATTGCGAAGTGTCCATGCTAATAAAAGACTGGTGGTGGCGTGGGGAGGGAAACTGTGAAGGATTATATCTAGAGACATAGCTGATATTTCTTAGAGTGGGGCTGTGTGGGAAAGAACTCATTTGTAGTTTAAGGAGACACTGAAGATGGTACTTTGAGAGCCTTCTAATATTTAGTATTTGGGAGGGGGAAAGTCCTGACTTCCCCCATCTTAGTTACAGTGCTAATGTCAGAAAGTTAGGCAGATATTCATTCCATACATGTCCAAAAGAGAGCATTGACCCCTCCCCACCCCAGTCCTAGTAAGAGCTTAGGTAAGCCCAGGTAAGATGGACATGGGTTCTTATTTGGCATTCTAAGGGAATTATCAGGGCTTGAGCAGGAAGGAGGTTGGGTGGGGAAGGCAGCTTTTAATGTTGAAAAAACATAGTTATATACATCTGTGAAAAGAAGTCTTGAAATCAGAAGTATTTTCTAAATTAGCTGAAAAGCTCATGCTGTTTCCAGACTTCAAGGAGGAATCTTTGCTTGAGATTCTTCAAGCTCTATTCCTGCAGAATCGCTTTTTCCCTGAATGACTCCTCCCTAAATTCCAATGGTGATAAAACAGTACATTTTGCTCTTTGGGTGACTTCAGTTCTTCACCACTGTAATCACACACTACAAAGCAGATGTTCCTAGCATCTGCTTACTTTGGCGCAAGGCTTCACGGGACTGTGCCGAGGTTTAGGCTGTGTGACTAAAGAGCAGTGGGGAAGTACACAGATGCCTCTGAGCTAGAAAGGCACTACTTTCAGCACACCTGAACTCAATTGAAATTTAAAAGAAATTCCCTCATGCTATCTTCATGCCCATGGCTCTGCTCATTAGCTATTAAGGCTTAGAACAGGGCCAATTAGTATATGGAAACATAGCCTCTCCTGGGATCCCCTACACTTATCAACTGAAAGAGACAGGAAACAATGGCGCACATATTTCCCCAGGCCAGAAAAAAATTGTAGATATGAGCACATTAATCCTTCCCCAGAAGAACCAGAAATATGAGTGATGGAAACCATAAGACATGAGAAAATAAAACTTGTTTTGGAAAAAGACTTCTTAAACTAAAATTTAGTCAGAGGGATATAAACAAGATGATGAAAAATATCTTTAGAGTATTAATTAATGATGGTTCTTGTTCAGCAAGAAGAAAGACTAGATATTTAAGGGAGAATACAAATGGTTTTTCTAAAATAAACTTTTCTTTTACTTCTGCTTCTTGCCAGCAGCATCTGTTGTACATGAGTTTGATGCAATAGAAAGAAAAAGAAAAAGAAAAAATGAAATCAGAATGCTTATTTGTTTAAATTAGACCTTTGAATATGATTGATCTCTGTTAAAATCTAAATCAGTTTTCCTAGTCTTCTAATCTGTAAGAAATATACTATGTCTAAACCATTGCACCTGGGGCTCTATTGCAAGAGATGATCATAACCAACCCCAAAATACATATAAAGCATTTCTTAAGTGCTAAGTTCTCTCTCCTAAACATTTCATCTCTGTCCTGGTGATACAAAGATGAAAAATAACAAAGTCCCTGGTTTCAGAGAGATTACAAACCTAATTGGAGGAGATACAACAAAAGTATAACACAAATAGAATGTGATAGGGACAAAGGAGAAATCAAGATAGGAAAATTAGAGGAAGAAGAAATCAATGTACACTAAAGGCAGAGATGCTGATAAACATGCAAATGTCTGAAGGCAGTAAGACACAGCAGAGAAGATCTGACTTCAGTGCCAGCATGATCTGATTTCAAATCACTTTCTTGACATGTACTGGAAGTGTGACTCAAGTCATCTTAATCTCTCAATGCTCTAGGCCAGGGGCATCAAATTCAAATGTAAATAGGGGCCACTAAACCACATGTAAGGCTTTCTGCAGGCTGCATACTAACATTAAAAAAAAAAACATATTAATATTGCCTATATTTTACTTATTTTGTTATATATTTCCTAGTTATATTTTAATCTGTTTCCAGTTGCTCTGTTCCAGCCTGTTATAGGCTACGTGGCTCTTGGTTTATGTTTGACACTTTTAATAACTCTAGTAATTGAGACTATATGCTAAAGATGAGATGTTTATCTACCCTAATGGAGCTTCCACACTGGAGAGTTCCCTATATCAATGAAATAACAGGTCTAGTCAATCATTCCTTAAGCTTTTGTTAAATGCTATCATATACAAAGCACTGTGCTAAAAACACTGGGAGTCCAAAGAAAGCCAGAAATTATCTCTGACCTCCAGGAGCTTACATGTTAAAGGACCAGTCTAATGTTCTAGTGCTTTTCCTTATCCTCAGACTTTTATCAGTTATGTGACTGGAGAATTATTTAAATATTTTAAATCCTAGTTCATTCATCTATGAAATGGGAATAATGATAGCACCTACTTTACAGAGCTATTGTAGAGCTCAAATAAGGTAAAGTATGTAGTTTGTAAAGTACTCTATAAATAAAATTCTTGAATTTGTGACTGCTTCAAGGTTCATTAAATGGTCTTTTCTACCTTGTTGAATGGCTGGAATTAGTCTTCTAGCAGGTAACTCAAAAAAAATGCTCATTTTTGTTCTTTTTAGAAAGTAAAATAACTTAATGCTCTAATTTTATATGAAATTCAAGTCACATGGATAACTTTTCAGTATTAACAGTGGTCTGGTAATTTGATTAGAATGGATAAATCTTGAGAAAAATGTAAAAATCTACTTGCTTCACAAAAATATTCACCTATTTCTCCCCTTGTAGATCTGAATTGGAAACAAAATTCAAAAGATGTATTTTGCAAAGGTAAACTGCAGTATTCTCAAGTGACCTTATCCCCTCTGAGTAACCTTGTACTTCCTGCTTTATGGTTGAATAACTATAGAGCAATGAAATTCAATCATATCCAAGCTGTTTAGCCCATGTTTATAAATGATACCAGATCTAGTATCCATTTTGGCAAGAAAGATGAAACAAACAGCTGGACATCCACAGTTTCCCCAGATGACATGCATTGTGAGAATTTAATGTGATCATAACCATGATTATGGAGGAAAACCATGAGGAGTTTTGACCTCTTCATGTTAGTATTCATCCAAGATTTCATTTTCTGTTCCCTTCTCTTCTCTCTCCATGCTTTTTCACTAATAATGTCATATATTTCTGTGACTTCAGATGTCAGTGCTGAAGACAGGACTTCTGGATCTATATACCTACTATCAAAGTCTCTTCTCTGCTAGAAGACAATAATCTATTTGCCTGTTGCAAACCACAAATTTAATATATTGAAAATTAAGATCTCATCTTCCCCTATTTGGTACACTCCCATCCCATTCTGAAATAGCTCAGAATTAAAGACTTTTTACAGCTAGAAAAGACCTTCAAATTAATCTCTTAGTGCCATAAATTTATAGCTACAGCAGACCACATATGAAATCTAATACCTTCATTTTACAGAGGATAAAACTGAGATACAAAGAAGGTGATTTACCCAAAGTAAAACTGTCAGTAAATCAGTATTGAAATTCAAACTCAGATTTTATTTTTTTTATTTATTTTAAAAATTTTTTATTAAAGCTTTTTATTTTCAAAACATATGCAAAGGTAATTTTCAACATTTACCCTTGCAAAACCTTGTGATCCAAAAATTTTTCCCTTCCTTATCTCACCATCACCTTTAGACAGCAAGTAATTCTGTATTATATATATGAAACATGTGTAATTCTTCTGCATTTTTCTACTTCTATAGCTTGCTCAAAATTGTTTGTTTCACCTAGAATATCTACCTTCCAATTCTTACCTACCAAAATTCTATTTATCCGTCAAGATCAAATTCTAATGTTAGGTTTTATCTGCTCCTTTCTGTCTTCCCTTGCCCATTTAAAAAAACACACAAAAAAAACCATAATGAATGTATTATCTTTCTATTTTTGAGAGGAATTTTTAAATTAAAGCTTTTTATTTACAAAACATATGCATGGGTAATTTTTTGACATTGACCCTTGCAAAGCCTTCTATTCCAAATTATCCCCTCCTTCCCCCCACCCCATTCCCTAGATGGCAGGTAGTCCAATACATGTTAAATATGTTAAAATATATATTAAATCCAATATATGTATATATATTTGTACAGTTATCTTGCTGCACAAGAGAAATCAGATCAAGAAGGAAGAAAAAACTGAGAAAGAAAACAAAATGCAAACAAACAACAACCGAGAGAGTGAGAATGCTATGTTGTGGTTCACACTCAGTTCCCACGGTCCTCTCTCTGGGTGTAGATGGCTCTCTTCATCACTGCATAATTAGAACTGGTTTGAATCATCTCATTGTTGAAGAGACCCACATCCAACAAAATTAATCATTGTATAGTCTTGTTGTTGCTGTGTATTATGATCTCCTGATTCTGCTCATTTCACTCAGCATCAGTTCATGTAAGTCTCTCCAGGCCTCTCTGAAATCATCCTGTTGGTTGTTTTTTACAGAACAATAATATTCCATAACATTCATATGCCATAATGTATTCAGCCATTCTCCAATTAATGTGCATCTATTCAGTTTCCAGTTTCTAGCCACTACAAAGAGGGCTGCCACAAACATTTTTGCTCGTGTGGGTCCCTTTCCCTCCTTTAAGATCTCTTTGGGAGATAAGCCCAGTAGAAACACTGCTGGGTCAAAGGGTATGCACAGTTTGCTAACTTTTTTTTAGCATAGTTCCAAATTGTTCTCCAGAATGATTGAATCCATTGACAATTCCACCAACAATGTATCAGTGTTCCAGTTTTCCCACATCCCCTCCAATATTCAAATATCTTCTTATCTTAACTATAGTAGCACTTGGTATGTTTCTTACATATGAGTTGTATTTTCTATCTTCCATTTGTCTACTTTCCTTATCCCTCTCTTCTAAGATATATGTTCACTGGGGGACAGGGATTCTACAGTACAACACAAGACATTAAAACAGTAAGATCTACATGAATATATAGGCCAACAAATTAGTTTAAAATGCTTGTCCTATTATATAATGAATAGTAATCATTGATATTACTGTAGTACTTTAATAATGACATTCCTATCTAATATATAACATATATTATTATAGAATTGGAAGGGATCTCAGTGATCATTCAATTCAGCTCATTGCTTGTACATATAAGTGTTTATTGAATACTTCTTGTTTGATTGACCAAATAGGACTCTCCTTACAAACTTGTTTCTACTTGAAGACTTTTCATTATTGAGATGGCTGTACATGTTAGGAAATTATTACATAAGTCAAGCCTAAATTTGCCTCTCTAAAATTTAGGATTATAGATTTAGAGATCAATGGCCATTTAAGGTCATCTAATCTAATGCTCTGGCCAAGGCAGAATATAAAGGAATCTCTAACTCTTTTAATATAGTCTAAGATTGAGTTATCTCTCTGGGCTACCTTATCATTTTTCTTACACATAAGTTTGCCCTCCACTAAAGACATTTGAAGACTTTATCTTAAATAACATTTTATTGTCTTCTAGTGCCTAGCATAATGCTTCCCACATAGTAGATATTTAATAAATCTAGACTGAGCTGACTCTATTTTACTATAGGGTTCTATGGCCTAAAGATTTCTGGATTCAAACCTCCTTTTGATTGTTATACTGAATTTGCTTTATACAATCCTCCTTGTATAATCTTCCCTTTATGACCTCTCTCTCCACCACCCTTCCCAAATATGTACAAAATAATCACTTGATAATAGCTGAATATGGGAGAAAAGGATCTGTATATTGTGGGTGTAAAGCACCAAATTGGTGAAAACAGAATTTAAAATGTGTCTTTACTATAGCCTTTTAGGAGAACACAAATACTTATTAATCCAAGCTGATAGTCACTCTATGACCCATTCATTTCTTCCTCTTTTCAAGCAAAAAGGTTTCCTTCTTTCATCTAATTCTACATAAAATAATAATATTTTCTTATTACTTAATACTAAAAGCAATGCATTTATGTTTTTATTATGACTTGAAAAATAAGTGGATTTTTTTCCAGTTATACTCTTATGCGAGTATGAAAACTTCACACAGTGAAAATTTAAAAAGTGTTTTTCTAAACTACTTCAAGGAAATCTTCAACTTTAATAACAGAACTCTTCAGTGGCTTGAACATAACTCTATTATACATTTTACCAACAGTGCTGATTGTTTTGATGCCTCTACCAGGTCCTAACTTGAAATAAATAAACCATCCAGTTTCTCATTGCTACTTTTCAATTTTTAGTAAAAATCAATAACTTGACATGACAACTATCTGCCATTTTTCATGCTTCAATCAGATATTTTGTGATACATTAGCCTCTGTTCATCTCATTTAGAAAACACTCTGCCAGAGTTATCAGGCCTCTCATTCAGGTAATAAATGAAAGTATGACTTTAAGACAGGTACTATATATTTGTAGTTCACTTTCATCAGAACTTGTATCCCCTGGAATCATTCTTTTTGTCATGAATGCACATAAGTTGGGTAGGTATCAGTTGTTCTTGGAGAACCAGTATCAACCTGTTTGCTGTAGTCTGTCATGTGTTGGGGAGAGATATGCTGAGAATGAACACTTATTGGGGATGTGCAGACAAATGACTGCACTTGTCTTCATTACGTGATCCCAATGGGCAGAGTAATGTGCTGGGCACTAGGAGAGAAACAGAGTTTTGGTTAGACATGCACTCTTTCATCAAGGAACTTGCCATCACATTGAGGGAGAAGACAAACACAGATAATTATGATACACAGAATTATGTGCCAAATGCCTGAGCTACAAAACAAAATCCCCAGACATATCTGTGAAGTTTTAATTCTTTTTAGTTGTGTGCCATTAAGTATCTCACTTAACATTATAAGTCCGTTTTCTCCCCTATAAAATGAATGTAATCATAATGCTACTACAATACAACACTCAATTTGAACTAAGAAAGACCTGGATTCAAGCTCTTACTCAGATACTGAACTGCAAGTCACTCCATACCTCAATGCTTTAATTTCTCCATTTGTAAAAGAGAAATAACAATTAAAACCTATCTTACAAAGATGTTGTGATGATCAAGTCAGATAACATGAGCAAAACATAAAGTGCTATACAAATGCTAGCTATTATTATTTAATGGAACTAATGTAAAACACATCATAAACATGAAGACTTTATAAAAGGATGATTTGTTATTTCACATAAACAATAATGACAGATAAATCAAGGAAAGGAAGGAATGTTGTCAAGGATATTCATGTATGACATGGGATTTGGACCAAATGATCTTTGCAGTTCCTTTTATGGTTCCTCTTAGGAGTGATTAGATCTTTGTCACCTTTTATATAAATATTTGTCATATGGAGAACCAGTTTTGACACTTCAGAAATAAGACAAATGCCAAGAACCTTGTCATATTTACATTCAGATATACACTCTGTAGGTCATGTTGTACATCCCCTTCCATTATTTATTATCCTATGTAGAGACTCCAGGGAATTCAAAACTGTGCTGTTCACATATACCAGGTATTCTAAAAGTCTTAATGTCCTTTGAAGATTTGGGGAGGGGGGTGTCCTATATCTAATAGCTCCATTTTCTCTCATTAAGTATAAATTAAGTACATACCAAGTGCCAACACTTGGAATAATAATAAGAAAAAGCAAACAGAATAACCCCTTCCCTTAAAAAGATTATATTCTATTGAGGGTAAAAATGCATACAGATAACTAACTATAAAGCCATCCAAACATAAATATAAATTATAAGGGTAAGAAACACAACCTGGGAAGATGGGAATGACTTCCTGTAGAAAGTACAATTTGAGCAAAGCTTTTAAGGGAATTTGAGTATGAGAAGGAAAAATATTCCAGGAAATATGAAAAAGCAAAGAAATGGAAGATGGAATATGTGCATTGATGTTTGAGAGGAGGGAGAAAAATACATAATCACTCTAGAAAGGTAGATTTTATTTGTTTTTTTTTTTTTAGGTTTTTTTTTTTAATAACTTTGTATTGATAGAACTCATGCCAGGGTAATTTTTTACAGCATTATCCCTTGCATTCACTTCTGTTCCGATTTTTCCCCTCCCTCCCTCCACCCCCTCCCCCAGATGGCAAGCAATCCTTTACATGTTGAATAAGTTACAGTAATATCCTGGATACAATATATGTGTGCAGAACTGAACAGTTTTCTTGTTGCACAGGGAGAATTGAATTCAGAAGGTATAAATAATCCGGGAGGAAAAACAAAAATGCAAGCAGTTTATATTCATCTCCCAGTGTTCTTTCTTTGTAGCTGCTTCTGTCCATCCTTGATCAATTGAAACTCAATTAGCTCTCTTTATTGAAGAGATCCACTTCCATCAGAATACATCCTCAAATAGTATCGTTGTTGAGGTATATAATGATCTCCTGGTTCTGCTCATTTCACTTAGCATCAGTTCATGTAAGTCTCTCCAGGCCTCTCTGATCATCCTGCTGGTAATTTCTTACAGAACAATAATATTCCATAACATTCATATCCCATAATTTCCCCAACCTTTCTCCAATTGATGGGCATCCACTCATTTTCCAGCTTCTAGCCACTACAAACAGGGCTGCCACAAACATTTTGGCACATACAGGTCCCTTAGAAAGGTAGATTTTAGTTAAATGGTGAAAGGTTTTAAATTCCAAATATGTGCCAGACACCAAGTGCTAATGACACAAAAAAAGAGGCAAAAGACAATCCTTGTCTTAGGAGTTACAATCTAATGGGGGAGATGATGTGCCATCCAATAAATACAGGAAAAATAGGAAATGATTAAAAGAGAGAAAGTTCTGGAATTAAGAGAGGTTGGGGAAAGCTTCCAGTAAAATTACAGTAGAATTTTAGTTGGTACTTCAAGGAAGCCAGGGAGGTCAGCAACTGGAGTGGAATAAGAAAAACATTGCAGGCATGAAAAAAAATAGAATCCATTTATTGGTTCCCCACAAGAAACAAAGGAAATAATCTATGTAAAGTGCTTGAAGTCCCTGAAGTGATATATAACTATATCTCTATCTGTCTATCTATCTTATCTATATATTCTGGTTATTACTTCTTAGGAGGGACACTACTGGATCTTTGCTTTAGAAGCAAAAATATTGGCAACTTGAAAATAACTGGCATAACAGAGGAACACAGGACAAGAAAATCAATTAGGTAATTTTTGTAATAGGTGAAAAAGGCCTAAACTAGGATATCACTTCTTTACTTAGAAAATGCTAATAAATTCCCTTTTTCTTTTCATAAAGTACAACTTCCTGATTCGGGTATTCAAAGTGTTCTACATGTGTCCCTGGTGAGATTTTTATAAAGTAGACAAGTTGTTGAAGGTTCCATGGTTTAACCTAGACTATACCATTTCAGTCAATAATGATTATTTGTCACAAAGTCAGCAACAAGTACAATCTTAGTACTAACTTCTGAGTCCTTTTGGTTCTCCAAAATCTACATGCAGCAGAGATCCAGTGTCCCCGTTCTTGTTTAGAGTAAGATTGACTTCAGTGATAACCAAAATGACTTTTGGAGCTATTCCTGGACTTTATATTTGTAGCCCTAATTATTGGTCCAATAGGTCAGTGGATAGCACTTTTGCTTCTTTATCATCCTGCCTTCTAGGTAAGTTTCATTCTCACTGGAATATGTTAACAGAAGCTAACATTTGTGTAGTGTTTAAAAGTCTGTTAAACCTATTATATTAATTCATTCAGTCTTTACAATAACCCCATAAAGTAGGTGCCATTATAATCTCCACTTTACTAATGAGAAAACTAAATCTAAGTGGGGGTTAAGTGACTTGCCAAGTTTCACAACTCATAAGTGTTTGAATTTGTACTCTTGTCCTCTTAGTTCTAAGTTCAATACTTTATATGCTGAACCGTTTAGTTTCTCCTGTGAGAAAAGTAAATTGGTTCTTACTATGGTAATGGGGAAAACAGCCAATTCCCAAAAGCAGGGAATTCAAAAAGGAGAAACAATATCCAACTCTTGTTTAAATGAATCTCAGAGCTTCATTCTGATTTCTTGGATCCCTCCTATGAAACATAAAAACACTCCCTTTCCATGTTTTGAGGTGTTAGAACGTTAAATGATTACAATGTTATACTTAATCCTACTACTAATTCCTAGGAATTGCCTCTGAGGACAACAGGGAAAGAAACCTGCTCTCTAGCTACTTGAAATCATTGAAAAGGTTTTTTATTTAAGTAGCATGATTCTACATCAAATCCAGAGTTTTAATGAGTGGCAATGGATTCAACACAATTCTCTTACATGGTAACCTCTTGACAGAGAATATGAGGGGCTCATTCTCATTGCCAGTGGCCATAATAATATCCACTGTGGAATGGGAAAGAAGAGAAATAAATTCCTTTTTACTTAACAGTCAATCTAAAAGCAATTATTAATCCTACTGTGAGTCAGGCAGGGCCAAATACTAAGGATACAATGAAAGGAAAAAGATAGTCTCTATTCTTAAGAAAGTGTAAGGTGGGAAGACAACTCACAAAAAGAAGGTGGAAGTGAGGCAGGGATCCAGGAAACTCTGAGATGTGAGTTTCAAGGTTAATATGATCTTGTGAGCAGATAAAAGCATTGATGAAGTTCAGAAGAGGGTAGTCATGTGGGAAATTGTGAGATGGCTATCCTGGGAGGAGCTCATCACTATCTGGACTCCATTCCCCATATTCATCTACTTCAGGCAAATAACTGAAACTCTCTGGAACTCAGTTTCTCATCTGTAAAATGAGGGTTAAAACAGATGGCACTAAAGTCCTGGTTCTAGATCTCAGATCTTTTTAGTCTGACCTTTTATTTTCTTAAAGGATAAATGATTAATAAAAACAATGTTTGCCAGATCTAGTGAATATTTCCTTAAAAAGTCAGAATGATTTTTGAAAGCTCAATCATCAAATATTACAAGGTCTGGTAAACTCCCTAAAGCAACTACATAAATGTCTCTTGACTATAAGCAGCACTGCTCTGCCCCTCCTGCCAAGTGTCCAGCAATCCAAAATGAGTAAAATCAATCTCAGTTCCCCAAAGACGGTTCTGCTAATGCAGATGTTGCTCAACTTCCCCAGTTCCTCTAAGGCATTCAAGGAAGGAAAAGCCTCTCAAAGACATATGTGGGACAAGAGCACGTTCTGCCTCAGTGCCTTGGGAAGCTGTGAGTAGGGACTTGGTGAAACTCAAATATAAATGTTGAGTGTCACTTTCCTTCCGCTAGCTAGAATAAATGTTTACCCATGAGTAAAAATAGGTGGCAGAAGTAGATATGCATGCCTGGAGCTGAAGGATAACTGTGTTGTGCTTAATACATTAGAGAAAGTGTGCAAGAGTAGTCTGTCCTTGTAAAAATATTACCCTTGTAATGCTGTCAGAGTTTGGTTTTCTTCCACAGAGGTGCCAGCCTCATAAATTAAGACCTGCCTAGGGGCAAGTCTGACTTATATAACCCATATGCCCATAGTGTTGAGTTTTACATTGGGAATTGATAAAGTTCTCACATTGTAAGCCTTCATTTCCTCCTTGTTGCAGGGGGTCACCTTTCAAGTTGCCAATATCACAATTGTAAAACTTTCTGCAGAAATGGTTATCAGTGAAAAGAGAGCAAAGCTCTTATTGGTACCAAATTCAAATGTAGCATCCTCTTATTATCCTAAGCATTATCATCCTAAATCATTAAGTCATTCAGAAATATTTAATTCAGTCCTGCTCCTTTCCCCCAGTAAATTGCATTGAGCATTATACATATAGACCCCATTTAGATTTAGTTCCTTTTTCTAGGAGTTCAATAAGCCTATGAATATGAAGTGGGTTATAGCACGAGCCCAGTACATATTCTTTTTCCGAGCACTAGATTTGGAGACAGGGTTCCCAAAGAGGACCATAACACCGGCTTGGTGATACATGGCAAGCATGTGAAATGTATTTAAGTGAGGGAAGGTTGTGTAGTCACCAACCTTATTTTCTCCTCCAGAGTCATCTGGGTCCAGTAGTAAAATATAAAGCAAATGACCCTAGATCACTAGAAAACTAGGCTGGCAATCACTGGCTCATAGATGTTGAGCTGGCAGGGGTAATCCTTCATCTTACAGAGAAAGAAACGGAGGCTGAAGGATTTATTGTGAACTTGATAAGACAAATCATTCCCTTCTTGGAGTCATAGTATCTAACTTTGAATCCCATCCCTGATATATACTACTTTTGTGACTTTGATTAACTCATTTAATCTCCCTGAAGCTCAATTTCCTCATCTGTAAAAATGGATTAGATTCTCTCCCTCAATCATTCCCAACTTCAAATCCTATAATCTAAATTATTCCAAATATTTTGAATGGGACTCATAATTTCATTAATGCTGGGGATTCCTAGTTAGAAAACAGGCCTTGCCAAGGGAGCTCTATTTCTTTTTTGTGACTTCACATCTTATTAAATTGTCTGAGACATTGAGAAAGTTAAGTGACTTGCCTAGAGTCACAATATCAGTAAATGTCAGAGAAGCAGATTTACCTCATGTCTTCTTGCCTCAAGAAATCAGCTTCCAAAATTCTTACATGGTGACTCTCTATAAATAGGATGAAGAATAGAAATTAAATCACTGTTCAAGACTATTACTGCTAATGTGGATACTATACTTAATAGAAGCATAATATAAATTTAAAACTAAACTTATTTTAGTAGATATTTAGGGTTGCTATGAATTTTTAAGACTTATAAATTTCACTGTTTTGTGGGCTGAAATTATTGGAATATATTTTTGTCACCTTTGACATGCTTTGCAAAATATGTCCAATGTATAAATAGAATTGTTGAGTGGCAAACCTGGATTTGGAGTCAGAGATTGTTCTAACACTGTTTTAACCCTGAGCGCAACCTTTTCTCACTTATTGAAAATTTCCTCATCTATAAAATGGAGATAATATACATACACTATTTACCATAAAGGGCCCTTCAAAGAGAATATCTTATAAATTATAAAATGTTTTAGGATGACTAAAAAATGCTACAAACTGCTATTATTTTTGTTTAAGACATTCACAGTAAGTCAAAAATTTCTGTAGTTGGATATTAAAAGATAAATAATAAGCTTATACTTTATATTTTAACCAGATTTATCTAGATTCAAGTAATGAAAATTATTTAAGGTGAAAGAGATAGCAAAGAGTCAAATATATAAAGAGTTATCCTGATGGTAATTCTTTGTGTATTTGGGTAGAGGTATAGTGACTATTACTTCTCTCCTGTGGTATTTTAAATACCATTCTCCTAGGCATTACAGAACACCTAGGTGATATAGTAGATAGTGCTAACTTTAAATTTAAATAGAATATTCCCTTTTCTGGTAGCTTCATTTCTTTCTATCTCTGTTTCTGTTTACTGCACACTTCATTTATAGGTTTCTGAAATCATTGAAATCTCTCCAATTTTGTAGAATCACAGGATCTCAGAATCTATCCTATTAGGAAAGGAAATTACTAATTTGAGCTGAGCAGTGGAATTGTAATTTGTCTAGTATATGGTTCCCTAACAAGTTTCCTTCTTATCCTAGTGTATTGTTCAATATTAAAATGTGTTCTGCCTCTTTTCCATGTATCCTAGCATATGCAGTATTATCATATTGAACAACAGCTCACAAAGGCATACGCATTTTGTCTTTTACAAAGAGGTTTTTTGTACAAAAAAAGATTATTCCAATTTAATATTATCTTTTAACACATAAGGAAACTGGAGTTCAGAGATTTTTCCACAGTCATGTAGTTAAATAAGATTTAGTCAAAATTTGAATCCAGTTCTCTTGTGCCCAAGTGAGTTCTCTTATTCTTACATCATATTGTCTAGATCTCCATTTAAGACCCAAATTGATTCTTCCATCCTTTGTGAAGTTTTTCCCAAACCGAAGTCATCTATATCTCCTCTTATTCCCATGGCATTGATTATCTATATCTTTTATTAACATAACAGTAAAATCTCACTTTTCTGAAAATCATTCTCTTAACGTTCTTGAGCATCTGGCTCAGGAAACAGAAATAAGCACAAAAAAAAAAAAAAAAAGAAAGAAAGCAAACCACAGTGACAATAGAAGCAGCTTCTGAATGCTCAGTAGCTATGAAAACAGCTGAGACGAGAAAAACAAAGGTTGTTGTCTACCATGCTCTAGGAGGTGGCATGTTGCTACAGAAATAGTCTTAGGTTCATAGCCAGAGGACCTGGGCTGAAATCCTGGTTCTGCCACTTACTTGTTGTACCACCTCAGCACCTCATTTAATATTTTTGTTCCTCAATTTGCTCAAATACAAAATTAGGGGAGAGGATGAGATGATCTCTTAGTTCTCTTCTGTATCTGATGCTATGATTAATAAATACTTCACTGATAAAAATAAAAGAAGCTTTCAGATTGGCTAACAATCTACAAATATCTAGATTCTTCTAGTGTCTCCTGTTAAGACAATTCAAAGTATTTTTAATGACAAATAAGAAAAAAAGACAAAATGGAAATATTTTAATCACTTTGAGTCATTCAAAGAAAAAGTAATTATATGTACTAGTTAATGATTCAGAAGATAGGAAAATATATATTATACTTGGGAATATTTCCATTAAATCCGTATTCACAGAGCTAAAATTCAGTGGATTTAGAATATAAAGGGTTAAGCAATCATCTTAAAAATGGCCTGTCAAAAATTGCCCATTATCCCATCACTCTGAAGACAGGAAGTTTTATGTCTTTCTGGCATTTTTTTCAAGTGCCTTCTTTTACTCTTTTTGAGGTTTATATCAGGAGAAATGCCTTGTCATGTTGTTTTGAAATATATTCTATGGAATAAAAACCAAAGTATATGTATATATCCTCCATACAATTATGAATTAAAACTAAAGAGTATGTAAACTATATTCTTACATGTACATTCCAGATAAAAAGAATGCCCAAAGATGATATAAGTTTGTACATTATCCTTTCATTTGGATATATGTATAATTCAAAATTTGAACCAAAAAACAATGGTTTTTAATTATTTAGCATTTTGAAAAAAGAGAGAATATCAGTCCTTTTAATAAGTTGAAAAATCAAT
Organism: Antechinus flavipes; assembly: GCF_016432865.1. Lineage (NCBI taxonomy): Eukaryota > Metazoa > Chordata > Mammalia > Dasyuromorphia > Dasyuridae > Antechinus > Antechinus flavipes. The sequence goes on along the minus strand of NC_067399.1, from coordinate 186,672,892 downwards.
TCTACCTGGAAGCATGGAAACATCTAATTAATTTAGAAACCCATTACCAAAGCTGCAAGAAAAGAATAGTCAGAAGTTTTATAATTTCACAGGAAGAGGGCCCTAACAAAATAACCCAGGGCAGGGCCTGAATGGAAAACCCCAGTTCGTTGTTCTACCCTTTTTTTTTAAGTAAGGTCACTTTTAGATTAGGTGCTAATCACCTTCCTTGATCTTTATATTTCTATGTTTTTTTTTCTATTAAGTTGTAGCTTCTTTAATAAACCAAATGTTTAACAAAACTTAAAGGAAAAAAGGTATATCATCAGAATCATATTTACTTAATAGTAGGTGGACTAAATTCTTTGGGTTCTAGAGAAGCTATGTTCTATGATTTCTAAGATCTCTTTTGACTTGCATACCCTTATTCAAAAATATCTGAAATAATCTACATTTCTCTTTTCAGTCAAAAGCCTTAGCAATTTAATTTAAACCCACTTTCTCAGTTCTCTGAGCATGCTATTAGATGTTATAACGTAAGGATTATGAGTTTTCATATTCAGTTAAATTGAACATATACAAAATTGCCCTCTCCTTACATTTTAAGAACAACTTTTATATAAACATTATTTTTTTCTAGAAATCTAGGGATTTCAGCTGTTGCAGTGAATGATTCACATGCAAAATGTGTTCTACATGTGGGTGGCTGTCTGAACACATAGCATTACCGAGCCACAAGATCTATCTTAAACAATAAAATTGAAACTGTTTGAGTCTTTGGATTGTTCACATCCAGCATCTTTTGATGGACTGACTCAGTATCAACACTGTTTATACCAAGGGAAAACCAGACCTTAAAACAAAAGGTATACCTATTTCCTGAGGTAGACAAGTATACTATATGCCCATCACTTAAAGGAAATTTACCGTAATATAATGAAAACAGTAGATAAGAATTATAATAATAACCACAATTTACATAGCATTTATGGTTGTTATTGTTTTCCAACTGTTGTCCAGCTCTTCGTGATACCATTTGGAGTTTTCAGAGATACTGGAGTGTTTTGCCATTTTCTTCTCCAGCCCATTTTACAGATGAGGAATTGAGGTAAATGGGATTAAGATGCCCAGGATCACATAACTAATAAATTCCTGAGACTGGATTTGAACATGTCTTCTTGACATCAGGCTCAGTATTCTAAAAATTGCACCACCTAGCTGCTGCAGAAGGAAGTTAGGAATGTTAAAGTTTCTGCAAATTGTTTGGTACCCATTATCTCATATGATCCTCATCACATGTATTTTTCTTGCCTTCTCTTTCATTCTTATCCCAGTTCAAAAAACAATATGAATAATTAGCAGTAAGCATTTATTCTGCACTTATTATGTTCCAGGCAAAACAAAACAAAAATAAAACTGTCCACTGTATTAGTTCATTTTCTGATATGGAAAAGTTAAAGAACTAATTTCTTAATAATTCTGCCCATGGGGCTATAGTTGTGAAATTCATAGTCCATGCTTATGTTTCATGCTGAAGAGAAAACTCTTTAACAATGAACTGGGGTTTTCCATTTAGGCCCTGCCCTGGCAAAGTCCATTCCTTCTTGTGTAACTTCCCAAAGCTGGAACACAAGTAAATGCAAAGGCAGGATTAAACAAAGATGTTTATGAAAAAAATAAGACTAAGTCAGGCATATAGAATTTTTATAGAAAAAAAGAACATGCTCACAAATAGGTACCAGATTTAGGGGACAAAAGGAGATAAGGACATTTCTTCCCTGTCTATTTTTTTCCCTTCTATTCTCTAGGTACACAAATGAGGACCCACAACTAAAAAGTAATCATACATTTTTGCTTGTCCCTTTAGTTTTCATCTTACATCTCTGGAAAAGATATTGGTTTAAGGAAAGCAACTGATGTTGCCACCCTACTGCCATATACAGCATTGCTGCTGATATATATGAGCTGAGGAAAACCCCAACTCCTTATGCCTCTTATTTTTTCTCATGTCTTTTCTTTCATTCTGGCCCCAGTTAATGACAATATGAATTTTCTTGTTATAGAAACAAAAGGAACTGCAAAATGCAAAAGTCTATGCAAGTCCAGGTCATTCTTTATTTCTTCTAGGAAACTATTACATAGCTATGTACATATCATAGATATACCCAGTAAAATAGCGCAACTTTAAATTGACAGGAATATGAAGCCAGAATAAGAAAGGATCTTTTAGTCACACAATAGGTTGTGAGCTTTCACAAGAGCCATGAAGAATGAATTTAGTCTTTCTTCCAGAGTAATCTTGTCTCTTTAAATTTCTAGAACTATGATCTTACTTTCACCTGATTTTCTTCCTACTCTTATTAATAGTCCTTTTTAATTTCCATTGGAGATTTTTCAGTCATATTATACCTCCTAATTGAAGTTGCACCCCAAGGATCTGTTCTGGGTATGCTTTTCTCCTCTCCTTAAATTCTCACTTAGTTGCTTCATCAACTCTCATGGGCTCATTACCACTTTGTTTCAATAATTCACAGGTCTATTTATCAAGTCACCTTTTCTCTCCTGAGCTCTAAACCTATATCAGCAACAGCCTATGGAACTATTCAAACTGAATCATATCAAGCTGACTGTTGCAAACATATCAAGTTTCTTGTGTCCAAAGCATAGCTTAATTATATATATACTATATATATATATATATGTGTATATATATATATATAGTATATATATATGTATATATATACATATATATATCAATATTATCCCACAAAAAGAAATTTCCTCTTTCCAATGTATATTGACATTTAATCAGCAATGTAGAGTTCTGAGCACTTGCCTATATTTCTGAGTGGTTTCCACTGTGCCAAAAATGAGACTTAAAGCCAGGAATTCCAGACTCTGAGACTTATCTCTCTGTTTTATGTTACATTAAATCAGTTTTATTTGGGAAGTTTTTTTTTACTATATCATAACACATATTAAGAAGCAGTATAGTTCAATGGAAAGAAGACTATCTCAAGATTCAAATAACTTAAATATAAACTTACCTGATGTCTACTACCTGTATAACTTTGGAGAGAGTCCATTATTCTCTCCAGGCCTAAGCTTCCTCATTTATAAAATGAGGGTTTGAACTAAATGATCTCTGAGGTACTATCCATTTCAAGTTCCCTGATATCTATAACAAGCTGCCAATTATCATTGAAAAATTGCTCTAGTTATCTCATTACTTCTCTGGTAGGAATAAATAAAATATAAATCCAGGACCATTTTGTCACAAAAGTCCTCTAGGTCCTTGAAAATAGCTATGAAGTACTCCTTATATGTTCTAAATAGAGTTTTAAAAAAAGTCACAAATTCTTCTAATGATCTTTGCTTTTTTTAATCGAAGAGGAAAATATCAATTCTCTTTCAGGTTATTTCTCCATATTAACCTGCTCTTACTGGGACCATGTTGCATTTACGGACAATTGAAGCAATCATTCCCAATGTACCACCTTCTGAATAATCCTACTCAATTAGTATTCATCTTTAAAACTTCATTGGTTTTGTTATATAAATGGTGTTAACGAATGACAAAAGAATAATTATAGTACCAAAGTGATAGGACCTTGAAGTCTTACAGCCTCCTTTCTCTAAAATGCTCAAAGTAGTTCAGCAAAGTTATTGCATTTATCCTCAATTAACTTTGATAATCAGCCTGGTAGGTAAAGGAATGATGATAATATTTCTACTTTAGAAACTGGAAATTGAGAGAAAGAATAATAATGAAGACGGTATAGTGTGGTGAAAAGCGCATAGGAGTCAGAAGACAGGAATTCAATACCATGTCTGACAATTACTGGCAAATCCCTCAACGTCTCTGGACCATAATATCCTCTCCTATTCAGTCAGACAAAAAGCTTTTATTAAAGGGGTCTTCTGTGCCAGGTATTGTGCTGAGTTCTGGAGATGATACAAGGAAAGATTTTTTTTTAAAGTCTTACTCTCAAGAAGGCCACAATCTAATGGGGGAGATAATTTGCAAATAACTATGTACAAACTATGTAAAGGATAAATTGGAAATAAGCAGCAAAGGAATGCACCAGAATTAAGAGAGCTTGGAAAATGCTTCTTGCTGATAGAATGTTGTATTTCAATGTAGAAAGATCTGAATCCCAATTCTGCCTCTGACAGCCCTTCTAAGAGTCACTTATCTTGTCAGAGCTCTGAGTGATTCTTTGAAAAGAATTTCAATCTCCATTGGTATAGGGAGTATTCAAACCAGTTAATTTCACACCAGTGCTCATATATTAGGGAACTATTGTAGATCAGAGATATCGAACTCCAGGCTCACGTGCTGACCATAAAACAAAGTAATCTCTACCAAGATTACAATGTAATTGGGAAATGCTTAACAAAATAAATAAAAATACTGTAAAATATAGGTACTATTAGCTTGAGGCTTCTAAATCAATATGCTGCCTTAGGGTTTTATTTGAACTTGACACAACTAGTGTAGATGACCTTTAAGATTCCTTATATTATTCTAAAATTAATGAGATTAAATGATGAAGGTTGTTGTCTTTTGTTCTTGAATACCAAAATGATATCACTATGTAATAGTTGAATGATAGTATGTCCCTCTGTAGCTGACCAGACCATATGAGCTCAGAATGCTCTGCCAAAAGTTGGATACAAGTTGTCCCTATGATCATTTATGGTGGCTTCTTTAACTTCCCATCTCTTCTTTCTTTTGAGCTAATTCAATTCTGCTTCACTCACAGAGCATAGCACCTTCTCTGATGAGGGCACGCCATATAGGATGGTTCTGGCCAGTATTTTCCATGTTATGCAATCAATTCTAAAGTTCTTAAGAGAGATCTTGAGAGTGTCCTTGTATCACTTTTTTCTGACCACCTTGTGAACACTTGCCTTGCGTGAGTTCTCCATAAAATTATCTTTTTGGCAAACCATCTATTTGGCATTCAATGTGGCCACCCAAATGAGTTGTGCTCTCTGCAGTAGAATTGGAATACTTGGCAATTCATTTCAAAAAAAGGACCTCAGTGTCTGGTTCCTTATTCTGCCCGGTGATCTTCAGCATCTTCCTAAGACAATTCAAATGGAAGCGATTCAGTTTTCTGGCTTGGTGCTGGTGTACTATCCAGGTTTCACAGGCATACAACAGTGAGATCAGCACTATGGCTCTCTTTGCCCTTCAGTTTGGTGGTCAGTCCAAAACCTCTCCTCTCCCACCCTTTCTTTTGGAACTTCCCAACACTGAGCTAGCTCTGGCAATGGGTGTGTTAATTTCATTATCAATGTGTACATCTTTGGAAAGTATACCAAGATAAATGAACTTATCCACAATATTCAAAATGATGAAGGATGCTACCATGGAAAGAGCTCTGGGTTTGAATCAAAGGACTTCGGTTTAAAAAATTTATTTAACTCATTAGACCTCAGTTTTATCATTTGTAAAAGGAGATTAGACCAGATGGCCTCTGAAGTCCTAGCTGTGAATCCATGATACCATTATCCCATGATCCGTAAGTCCTGGTAACAAATCGAAACCTCCTGACTTCCTAACTGTTATTTCTCATGTAAGACAGATATTCCCTATGAAGGTAAGTCAGAAAATATATACTAGTATAGTGAAGAGATGAATGCAAGTGCCTTAATAATATATAGAAACTCTGAATGGAAAATAATGTCAACTCATGAACCAGATGAATTAGGATACGAAGTCTTTGCATTGCAGGGTTCTTTTCTCTGTGGAAGATCTGTCAGAAGACTGCCCTTGAAATAGACCAGCTAGCTTTTTGTATTTTCACCTCTGCCCTCTCTTCTATCTACTGTTTTTGAACCACTGGTTCATCCATGGTAAGCTCAGGAACTGTACAGAGAGTCCATTTAGCTCCCGTGGCAGTGTGATGAGTTTTACTCCATTGCATTGACAACTTCACACCACAAAGTTAATGAGTACCTGGGGTTGCACCAGTTTGTTTCAATCCTGAGAACTCTGACAGTGAGCATATAACACTACTGCTAAAATCAAAGGGACTTGTAGGGTTTCCTGCTCAGTGCCTATTCTTACTCTATTTAAATGGTTCACAGTATGAAAAAATAGTGAAGGGGTAGGAGAGTTCATGGCTTGTGCAATCTCCTGGGAAATATTTCAAAGAATTTGTTAGTCGTTAGGAAAGGATGATTCTGTTTACAGAAATTCCTTTTAGACATAGCTGCTCAGTAATGTGTGTAATGATCCTAAAGGTGGCTAGGACATAGTCCTTTAAGGTCAAAGCCACATGGTATAGTAAAAAAAAAAAAAAAAAAAAAAAAAAAAAAAAAAAAGTTCAGGATCTGCAACTGAAAGATTGATTCAAATTCCAGACTTGCCAAAGTGAATTAAGCCTATTCTAGTTTTTTTCTTCCCTATAGATGAAATAAAGGAGGCAGAATTAGCAGTTAAAAAAAAAAAAAAGATTTGGATTGATGGGGCTGGGTTTAAAATAAGAGTCTGCTGCTTATTACCTGAGTTCAAATCCTATCCCAAATATTGTCTGTCTTTGTGGATTTGGGCAAATAATGTAATCTCACTAAAGAAGTTTGGACTAAATGGATCTCTAACCCCTTCAAGCTCTAAATCTTTGGTCTCATCAAGGGATCAGAGAAAGTGATTTCCAGGGTTACTTCTAGCTCTATATCATGTGATCCTGTACTTAGGGTAGAGGAGTGCCTATAAAGTAAGGCACTAATAGCCAAGAATTGAGTAATAAAAATGAAACATTTGACCTATTTTGATGACTTGGGTTTAAAAGACTGTTGTTGGTATCCATTTAAAACGCAATGAAAATTGAATGAAAAAATTGCATCAAGAAATCCAATGTCACTTGACAGAATAACAGCATTAATCTAGAATTCTGTGCTATAGTGGTAGAATTGAGACAAAAATTTATGTCAATTGAAACTGCTTTCTGTGCTAGAATAAACTTCTACAAGAGTATCATCACTGTTACAACTGAACTTTACATTAATATCGATAAGATTCTTCATCTTGGCACTTAAATCCCATGGCAAACTGGCTCCCATCACCTCTTTCTTTCTTACATTATATGACATTCCATTTCCTCTCTGTTCCTTTGGATAGGTGGTCACCCATGCCAGAAAAACATTCTCTCCCCTACTGTCTCTTACCCTCATAGTTTTCCTTCAGGATACATACCAAATACTACATCTCACAGATTACACACTTTTCCCGGCTTATCCAATCATAAGGGCTCTCTCCCTCTTCAAATTTCTTGGTGCACTTTTCATACTTATATGTATACATACTGAAGGTGCCCGTTTAATATCCACTTCTTTAGAACAGAGACTGTTTCAGTTTTGTCTATATCTTCATCATTTGAGCAGAGTAAATGTTGACAGGAGCACTAAGAATAATTTGTCATTAATGAAGGCCTTAATGGCAGCCAGTGCAGATGCCAACTTGAACCAACTTTTTGAAATCTAGTCATGTGAAGATACTGGTGTGCTAAAGAAGATACTTGATTAACTGAAATGAAGGAGGAAGATTACATGGGGTCTACAAATATAACTTTAAAAAACATGACTTAATTTTTTTTATTTTTCCAGGAAATTTGTAAACATTTGTTAAAAGCACAGTGACACAGAGGATAGAATTCTGGACCTAGAGTTAAGAAAGCCTGAATTCAAATCCAGCCACTTACTGCTTGTGTGATCCCAGGAAAGTCACTTAATCTTAATCTCTCTCTGTCTCTGTCTCTCTCTCTTTTTTTTTCTCTCTCTGAACCTCCTTTCCTCCCTTTCTACACATAAATGTATATGTGTGCATTTACACCCAGTTTCTTTATTTTGAAAATGGTGAATAATAACCCTCGTCTCTCAAAGTTATTATGAAGGAAAAGTAAGGTCATATTTGTAAAGTACTATAGAAATGATACCTTTTATTAGAAAGAGACTTTATAACACTTTGGCAAATCAGAACATGTAATTTTCCTGAAAAAAAGCAAGGTGGCACTAAAAACAGTAGAATGGGACCCATGGGAAAAAAGGCCAGATGGTAGAATATCATAGTACAGAGGAAAGGTTTTAGCTTTCAAAGCTATTTTAACATGAATAAGCTTCCCTATGTTTATTTGAAATTGAAGCTAGAGTAAATTTTGAACTAGCCATTTTATGAACTGTTATAAATAATAATTTATTCTTTTTCTAGAATCTAAATGAAAAACTTCCTAGCAATTTAGAATGATCTTGAAATGGATTATAATTTTGTCCATTAAACTTGTGTGCTTTACCATATTGAATGCTGAGAATACAAAGATAAAAAAGGAAAACAGTTTCTACACTCATGGAGCTTGCGTACTACAGGTGGGATTTAACATGTAAAAGCATAATCAGATACATGACAACTTGAGAACATGGAGTATATTTACAACTTGGGCAGACTGGGAAAATATTTTATGCAAAAATGGCATATTAACTAAGCCTTGAAGGAAGCAAGGGATTCTGATGACTTCAAAGAATGTTAAATAGGTCAGTTTGGTAGGAGTACTAAAAGATATTTCCCTGCTCTTTGGAAGTCTTTGAAATGAATCTGAAATCTCTTGTTTTTGTTCATTCATTGTTTCTCAGTGGTGTCAAACTCTGTGACTCCCATTAGAAGTTTTCTTGGCAAATATACTGGAATTGCTTGTTATTTCCTTATCCTGATCACTTTAAAAATGAGTAAACTGAGGCAAAGAAATTAAGTGACTTGTACAGTCTTAGGCCAGATTTGAACTCAGGAAGATGAGTGTTCCTGACTCCAGGACCAGTATGCTACTCACTATGCCACCTAGTTGCCCAGTGGTCTCTTACAGGGAAGATGGTTTATGGAGGATATGAATTAGATGATATTGGAAATCCTTCACTATTAAGAAATTCTATGAATTACCCACTAAATTCAGAAACTTTTAATAAAGGTAAAACAAAAGACAGAGAAAGATTTGTATACACATATTTTTATTAGATGTTCATTTTGTGCCAGGCATTGTGCTAAATTCTGAAGATATAAATACAAACAAGATTTTCCTTACTCAAAAAAAAAACTTACATTCTAAGAAAGAAAACAATAGACATATGGGTGCTAGAAAAGAAAAAGGAGAGCAGGTATAATGAAAAGATTGCAGAAAGAGGCACAAAAACCTAAGTCCCAGGAAGATGCGGCAAAAAATCATACTGATCAGGGCCATAGTAGATAGAGGTCAAGTCCAAGAGTGAGTCTAAATCTCAGAGTAAGGAAACATAAATTACAGCTAATAGAGAAAATTTATTCCATGTATGTACCTGTGATTTAGCTACTTATCCCTATCTTTTCTTTGTTACACTAGGTAATAGCAAATTCTTTTTCAATTCAACTTAGAAAATATTAATTAGGTACCTACTATGTGGAAATCATAATTCTAGGATCTGGATATAAAAAGCGATGGGAGGAGAATTAAAAAAAAAAAGATAGTCCCTTCCTGCAATGTGCTTATGCACTACTGAGAGTAGTTGATATGTTAAATAGAAAAATACAATATGCTATTTGAGGAATAAGAAAGAGCACCCAAAATAGGGAGAATCAGGGAAAGTTTAACAAAGGAAATGAATTTGATTAAACCTGAAACATCTGGTTTCTGAGAGTTCTAAGAACAAATTAAGGGCCCCTAAATGTTTTTCTCCAAGTAGTAACATGGTCAGGTCAATGCATCATAAGAAAGATTATTTAATAACTGTAGGGAGGAGGATTGAGAAAAGAGAGACAGAAGTCTCTGAGACTAATTGGAAGACTTTAGAGTTGAAGAGGGCCTGACCCAAGGTGGTGTAGCCTTTTGAATGGAGAGATGTGGAAGGAGAATTAATAAAACTGATTGGATATGGATATGGGGATATGAGAAGAAAGTAAAAGTCAAGGATGACAACATACTCTCCTTCTTCCTCTTCTTTTTCTTCTCCCTCTCCCTCTCCTTCTCTCTCTCTTTCTCTCTCTCCCTCTCTTTGTCCTCAGCAGTAAGCATAGTGTTTGGCACTTAGAAGATACTTAATAAATACTAGTTTGGGGCAGAGATTAGTATAAACAACTATATTAGTATGATCGTCTACAGAGAAATAAAAGTGATAAAAGCTTATCATATTTAAGAGTTGACAATACCTTTAATCGGTAGTTTCCCTAGAGAGATAGGGTCTGAACGTAAATTCCAAGGGACAGAGAAATTCTGATAGTAAAGGCAGGGAGACAGCAAAGGTAGATGATATTTTCTATGAATTTGGCAAGGGAGGAAGAGAGACAGAAAGAAAGACAACCTTGGAAAAAGAGGAAGAGAGAGAGACAGAGAGATAGAGACAAAGACAGAGAGAGAAGTTGATTCAAGTTGAAGTTTGAAGAGGTCTTAAGGGTTATACTTTCACTGCACATTTTATGAATGAGGAAATAATTTACTTATATTTACATGTGTATATATACGATATATATTCACTTATTTATTACCTGTATAGATGACGTATCAGATATGTACATATTTGCAGAGATATGTGTGTGTATGAAATTCATTTTTATAGTTTCTCCTCTTAAGTTTTCATAGGTGACTTTGAATTCTTGTCTTTCCTCCCAGGCATGAGCCACCTCATTCAACTTGGGGTTGTCAGCTAATTTTGCAAGGTCACTTTCTTTCTTTCATCATTTTAGTCATTGAAGAAAACATTAAACAAAATCAAGTTTAGGATGAATAACAGTGGGATATCAGAGCATTTGTCCTCTCAGGCTGACATAGAACTATTGACCATTATTTTTTGGTGTGTGTGTGTGTGTGTGTGTGTGTGTGTGTGTGTGTGTGTGTGTGTGTAATATACAGAAGAAAGAAAACTTGAGTTTTAAGTCAGGCAGACCTGAGATCAGTGTCAGATGATTGCCCGATGGCACCTCCTAGCTATATGACTCTAGGCAATACAGTTAACCACTCTACATCTATAATTTGCAGAATAACAATCAATTTGAATTTCTACAGTTATTTTTTCCTTTGGGAGTTTGTGATATTTTGAAATCATAGGCTTGGACCAGACACCCTCACTTCAAATGAGAAAAGAACAGTCATAGAATCACCAAATATCAAAACTGAAAAGGACTTCAGATACCTAACCAAATTTCAGAATGAATCTCCTCTATCATCCATTACTCAGCAGGGTCATCCATATTGTGCTCAAAGAATTCTCACTTAATCAGCCCTTTCCCAATTTGAGGTGGTTTGTTGGGATATCATACTGTGAAGTAGGATAATAAATTTATGAAGCTTAATACAAAAGGCTACAAAGCCCTTCAGAAATGATATTTCATGCCATTTCAGGCTGTACCACATTTGAATTAGCTGCACCTGGCGTTAATGGCACCAGCTATCTCTTCAGAAATTATGAAATGAAATTGCAAACTGCTTCAGAAACATTTCAATTAACATGACGGTATTGAACTGAGCCATTCTCTTTGAGAAAACATGCCTCCACACTGAAACACTGTCCATACAACTGCAGAGTAAGAAATGTCTTCTGCTCAAAAGGAAAATTATAAACAAGATCTTCCTCAGATGCTGTTTGAATCCTTTTCTCATCTCACTTAATTACAAAGTAGGATGAATGAAAAGGCACCTCATGAAAGTGCATGAATACAAGTAGTTCTGCCTTGTGTGCTTGTTCAGTTCTGCTCTAGAATTATAAAGGGTTGCAAGAGGTGTTTATGCATGTGCATGCAAATTAGGCTGATTATATAGTTCTTCTGCTTTTTATGAACCTCAATTACTTTTGAAGCCATTTTATTCACCAGCTTTGCACAAAGTTATGTACATAGTAGGCACTTAATAAGCATTTGCAATATTAAATTGAATTTGCTAAAGTAGAATCTGTGAAGTTTGTGAGTTCTGAAAATATTTAAAACTCCCAATCATGGAAAGGATATTAAAAGTGTAGCTTGAATTGATATTATTATAGAATCACACAGTTACAGAATTTTAGAGCCAGAAATGATATTAATATCCTTTAATCATAAAAAATAGCACTAAAGCTATGAACCCCCAAAGGCTATCTAATCCTCCATCATCTTCCCCTAGCTCGTTTTTGACAGATGAAGAAATTGGTAAAACAGATTTTGTTGTTGTTTTTGTTCATTCATGTCCAACTCTTCCAGACTTCTTTTAGGAGTTATCTTGGCAAAAATACTGGATAGTTTGCCATTTCTTTCTCCAGCTCATTATACAGTTGAGGAAATTGAGGTAAACAAAATTAAGTAATTTGCCCAGGGTCAGACATCTAGTAAATGTCTGAGGATAGATTTTAACTCATGAAGTAAAACAGATATTAAGTGTCAGACATGGAATTTTAGCCAAGACTCCAAAGTGATCTTGATTTTATTAATAAGAAAACTAGGTCCATTAGAAGTCAAATTATATTCTCTAGATAATCCAACTAGTTGGTGGCAAACCCAAAATTAGAACCAAGCTCTGACAAAATTTCATCACTATTGTGTTTTCCTTACTATAAAAAGTGGATATTTTAAAGACATACCAGAAGCAACTGACATCTAAAGTAGATGAGGAGTGATGGTTATCAGTATAAGCCTTGGTCATTTGGTACCTGATATATTTAAGACTGCATTTTTTAAATCTTTTCAATATTTGAATGTTGTTGTCAAAAACTTTTATTAAATATTTGTGATGAGAAGTATGAATTAAATTTCTGATCAGATGACCACTGTCTGCTAACAAGAAGCATTTTCCAGCTGAGTAAAATAATAAACCTATTTACTTTTTATGGATGATAGAGCACATTAACAGCAGATGTCTTTGGCCATATGCTCTGGAATAGAAAAGGTCACTTCCCTTTACTATCAACTCTTTAAACAAACTCTATTTTTTAAAGGAAGAGTTAAATAAAAGTATTTTGAGTCTATTATCTGGCACTTAAGAAATGAAAGAGTACCTACTGAAGGTATATAGGCCTGAAGTTCATAAGGAAAGTTTCTGGAATCAAAGGTAGTGGATTTAATTGTTTTCCAATAGGCCTTTTTTATCTGAATGACTGTAGATAAATCCTTTAACCATCCTGGCCTTAAGTTTAATTATCTGTATATTAGGGAATGGACTAGATAGTGACTTAAATTCCCTTTACTACTTTAATTTTATGAATCTATTTCTATTTCTGTAGGTTACTTTGTATTTATATAGAAAGGAAGAACAACTGAGCAAACAAATAAAATAGAAGGAAATTATTTTACATAAACAAACAAACCAACCAGGATATTTTAAACAGTGAATGTCTGGAAATTATGGAAGAGGAGGTGATAAGACTTTTCCTCCCTACCTCCCAGGTTTGTCAAGAAAAAGGGTTTGTAAATCTTAAAGTAGCCAGTATGTATTGAATTGTAAGGCGAGTAAAATCTCAGCAACAGGGCTACTTGTGATGTATTTTAGATGATTTATTTACTGCTTGCCTTTTGGTACCTGCTATAAATAAGTCATTTTGTGAAATGTTGGGGAGAATATAAAGACACATGTGATAAAGGCCTTAACCTCAAAGTATTTGCAATCTAGTAAGGAGACAAGAAACAAATATGTGAAAAACTAATAATAATTTGTAGAGCAGAAAAATGATACAAGGTGGGAGCATAAGAAATGGCAGGATGTGGTTATTATTATTTTTCTAATTAGTAAAGACCATAAGGATTATTCAAAAATAGAAAAGCTAACTGAAGTGGTTTGGCAAGGACAACCAAAAGAGGAATTATTTGAATTGGGCCTTAAGGAATAGATATTTTGAAGAGATTATTTGACTGATTTGATCATAAAATATATCATTATATATTAAGTTTTGTGAAATGTTTTGTATATGTTACCTCATTTGATCCTCATAATAAGCTTTCAAGATATATTCGAAAGGTATTTTACAGGGTATATTCAGGGAGATTAATTGCTTTGCCTGTGGTCACACAACTATTAAGTAGCAAAGGAAAGATGCAAACCCATTCCTCCCTTAACTTTAAAGCTAGCACTAGTGTTATGCCATGTGCTTTCCACAAATAAGTGAAGAAAGAAAACACATTTTCCCAAACCTTTGCCCTGAGTCTATAATGGAAAACAACTGAGACACTGGAGCTGCCAAAGATATTTGCTCACCTCTCATATGTGTTTTTGAATGCTACTCTAACTTTTGTTCAAACCTTTTCACATATAAATGAATCTTTTTTCATTTTTCATTGATTCATTCACATTGATTCACTCATTGAATGAATGGATTCTTTTATTTTACTCTCTTTAAAACTTGGGCTAGACTACACAGATTGTGTTTCTAATGATTTCAAATAATGCCAAAGGCAAGAACCTCTTAGCTTCAGTGATGCTTCATGGAGCCTACCTCCAAAGTACTTTATGTTGATTATAAAGCCTCCGCATTCTGCATCACAATGAGAAAATTGCTATTTATACTGACTCTATATTGCTACTGGCATGTGGGCATTTGGGCTCATTATGTACTTCCCTCTGCTTGGCAGAAATATTTCTGCCTTTGAATTATGATTGTTGCCCCTACACACAACTGCACATATGCACCTTTTCAATTCCTTTACATGTAGATGTCTTGTTTTATGGATGCTTTTTGCTTTGATGAATGAGCAGAATAACAGTTTGCTTTTGGCTGAGACTGATACTTTATAGATTAACAGCTGAAATAAGCTTTGCTATGAGAAAAAATGAAATCAATGAAGAAATATTTGCAAAGTGCTTACTAAGAGTTATATGAGTACTTTGGGTAGTACAAAGATAAGGAAGTCCTTACCCCATTCCTTAAGATAGGAAAGATAAGGTATTTGGAAAGATGAGTTGATAAACAAAGTGATGTATATAAGTGTAGTACATATATCAGAAAAGCTAAATCTACCATTCCAAAAGGGATATGGGAAAGCTTCCTAAAAGGAAACTGAAGCAAATAATCCAAAACATACACTTTTTAAAAGAAAAGAAACCTTAAGCATTTTCTTAATGATTAATTTTGTTTTTACTTCACTGATTTTTGGGGGGTCTACCTTCCCATTCTATATACTCTCCAAATTAAATTCTTCCATATAATACAAGAAATCACTGGTGCAAAAACACCAGATATACTGACTAACAATGCATACAAAATTCTGCTCTGGTAGTGCTCTAATTATTAATTATTATTAATAATATATATTATATAATATAATTAATGACATAATTATTGCCCTAATATGAAGGGGATGGACATATTTCTTTCTCTTTTCTTCAAGATCATTCCCCATTTTTTTTAGTTGTTTAGAGTTTGGCTTTCTTTCAGTTTTTTTTTTTTATTTTTAGCATTAATATTATTATGTGTATTATTGTTTGAGGTCTGCTTATTTCACTCTGTATGAGTTCATATGAATCTTCTGTATTTTTCTCAAACTTTTCATATTCATAACTTCTTGCTACATAATCATAGTCTATCATATTAATATATGAGAGATGTTATTAACTTTTCTCCAGTCAATAGGCATTTATTTCTTACTACTAAGTTATAAGTACATATCAAATCTGTTTCTGCCCGTAAGCCTATTGGGGTATATAGCTAAGAAGTAGAATTTCTGGATCAAAAACATGAACCGTTTACTCACTTTCATTGCATAACTTATACTGACATCCAGAATGTTGGACAATTTTATAGCTCTACCATCATGCAAATTATAATTATGTGAGTATCTCCCCCATAGACTCTCCAATGTTGTCTTTTCTCTTGATTTGTGTTATCATCTTTGCCAGCTTACAAAATATTCAACATCCCATTATTGTTTTAATTTACATTTATTTTTAGAAATTTGAAGCATGATTTCATATAATCATTTATAATTTGAGATTATTCTTTTGAGAACCGCTCAGATCATATGACCAAAAGTAATTCTACCTGTCTCCATTTTCTAGGATACCAAGAACAGTAACAAATAAGGGCTTGCACCTGAACTTAACTCCTTACCTCCCAAACACACCTCCAGAAGAATACAAAAAATTAAGAATTAAATCTTGGTGGAATTCTTGATACCTGTTACTATTGCCAATTTTTTATGATTCCCATATTTAGTTTTACAGCCTCACATGGGGTTGAGATACATAGTTCAAGAAGCTTTTATCTAAGTTACTTCATTTGATGATCTCATCAGCTTCCATGAATTTATTACCACCTCTCTGCTGATGATTCTCAAATCTTTCTTTCCTGACTTCTCTGCTGACCCAGGTCTACTTTTGCACTTCCAATTGCCTTACAAATATCTCAAACTAGATTTCAAAAGATATCTTAAACTCTTGCCAGCATTGTAAATCAGTGAGGTAGTACAATGGATAAAATTCTGAAGCCTGCAGCTAAAAAAATCAAAACTGAGTTGAAAACAATAAATATTAAATAATGAATGACTCAAAGGATCATTTAAAATAATTAAGAAAGAAAATGATTATGATAAAATAATATATCAAAATGTCTCTGATACTAATAAGAAAGTCTTGAAGGGACAAAATTTTATCCCTCCACACATTAATAAATATAAAAGCAGAGGATTAGTGAACTGAATGTGCATTTTAAAAATTTAGAAAATGGATACATTTAAAATAATCCAAAAAAAGGAAATATTAAACATTAAAGTAGAAATAGAGCAACTGGAAACAAAAATTGGAAATGATTAATAAAACCCCAATCTATTTCTTTGGGGAAAAATTTATGAAATTGATAAATCTTCGGTCAATCTTATTAAAAATGCAGACAATCAAATCAAAATGGCAAATGCACAAAATATGAAAAGAATTACTATAACCAACAATGAACAGTTATATGTTAACTAAATTGAGAACATAAAGGAGAGGAGTACAATCAAAAAAGTGAAATAACCAAACTAAAAAAGAATAAATAGAGATATTAAACAATTTCCACTTAGGAAAAGGAAAAGGAACTAGCTGTGAAGGAACTACCAAAGAATGAACTCTTGCTATTGTTAAATCCATAACATAATTATATTTAACTTTCAAACACCAATTAATACTCCTCCTTAAAAAATTACTCTCAAAAATCAGGAAAGCAAGTACCATATCAGATTCCTTTATAAGACAAATATAGTTGTCATACCTAAACCATGAATGATAAAGCACTGGATAAGGATTATAGAGCAATATCAATACAAATACTGATTCAGAAGTTTTAAATTCTTATTAGACTATAGAGACTGATCCAAAGAAATCATTTTCTTATGCTCATATTAGATTTATATAAGAGGTACAAAGATATTTCAATAGGAATGCATCAACATAACAGTTTAAGGATAAAAATATGCAATCCTTAAAAAATGGGGAAAACTTTTGGCAAAATATATCACTTATGCTAAAAAAAAAAGAAGAAGAAAAATATAAACAGAGATTATTGGACAAAGAATTTCGGAAACGAAATTTAGAAGTCAGAAACTTAGAGTTACTAAATGAATAGTTATGACATTTTATGTATAAAATTAATGTATTTCATTGTAAATAATAATAAAAAATGTTCTCACTGAAGTCCAACATTATTTGTGAAATTATAATATACCTTTTAAAATTAATCATGGCTTAAAACAGTTCTAGACCTAAGAAGTTGGTAGCATAACAAAGATACTGGATACTAATGGAAGAATACAAAGTCCATTCTTCTTATAATCTTAAGGCTTGGATCTAGATTAGAGGAATGAATGAATTTTACTTGTCCTCAGTGTTTAGAAATTGCAGAAGAATCTGTTTACTTGAAATAAAGGGGGAACGATGCCTCAGTTTGAGTAATTCAAAATTCTTAAATTCATTACTGTGGTGGTTCAGTTGTGTCTGATTCTTTATGACCCCATTTGGGATTTTCTTAGCAAAGATTTTAGAGGTGAAGAAACTGAAGCAAACAGGGTTAAATGACTTGCTCAGAATCACATAGCTAGATAGTATCTGAGTTGGGATTGGGATTTGAACTCAGATCTCCCTGACACCAAGTCCTAGTGTTCTACCTATTATACTACCTAGCTTCCCCTCACTAAAAATTACAAAGCAGAGCCTAGATAATTACTTGAAAGTAATGCTGTGTAGAGCATTAGATTCTTGTTCAATTCAGGGTTAAATTAGATTACTTCTGAAATCCAACTCTAAGATGCTATGATGTCCGACAATGAAATCTGATTAATGTATCTAAACTGAGGGATGAAAGAATCTATTTTTTTTTCTTCTCACAAAACTTTAACAATGAATTTGGATCCAATCCATCTCATTATTTAAGGAGAAACCAAATATAACCTTCCAACTTCAGTGGTGTGCAGCCCATTCAAGTATCATTGTCCTGCTGTGGGTGATGATAACTACAAGTAAAAGGACAGTCAAATGAAAGCAAACAAATCATGTCTTCAATTGCCTCAAGTCAACTTACTATTTTCATATTAACTCTGAATTTTAATCATGACCTTCCTTAGAGTAGAGGCCAATGGAAGGAACCCAGTTCTGTTAATGAACTCTAAAGTTTTCATTGAGCCTCTAGAGAGTAGGCAAAGTCTCTAAGTCAGCATTTTACCGCTTGTGCCCTTCTTGCCAAACTGGGACTAGATAATTGTGCCTTGTGCTTCCGTGTCCTTTATTTTTTATGATTGCTGTTTGGTGAGGCTGAGTATCTGTGATATTACTTTGCAGAGTGTCCATAAATAAATCTGAAAGGCATGTTTCCTCTAAGATGTGGTTCATTCTTCAGAATAACAAAAATGCAGCCCCATTTCTTTATAAATGTGCGCTGGGGAAGCAGGGACAATTTCTTTTTCACCATTTTGTAAAATCCACACCAAATGCTCAATATCTGTTGTCAAATGACAGCTTTTATCTGGCACTACTGGCTGTTGTTATCATACAGTAGCTTTATTGCACTTGACTATATAAGTACAGGATAGGGAAAGCATTCCTCGATACCAGTTAATGTAAAAAAGACCTTAGGGTTTTAGAGGACTGTAAGCTCAGAAATGAGTCAACTATATGACATGACAGCTAAAAATGTGGATCTGGTCTTAAACTACCTTAATAGAACTATAATATCTGGAGCAAGGAACATGACAGTCAACTCAATAAACATTTTGTATACAAGGCATTACACAATGTGCTTAGCTGAATTTTGGGGCTGATTAAGCCACATCTTGAATATTGTGCTTAGATCTAGGTAGCACGTATCAGGAAGGAGATTAACAAATGGGAAAATAAACCAGGGGAAAATCACCTGGACTAAAATCTATTCAAAGTTAGAATCCTTTTCAGAAACTGTTACTATTTACCATGGAGAAGAGGTTATATACGAAGGACATGACAACTGTCTTTCAGGCCTTAAAAGTTTTAGAATAAAATGATTTTGGACTTATTTTTTACTTCCAGAGTAATGAGTGAATTTTTTAAAAGCAAATTAATAGCTTGTTATAGATATCAGGGCTCTCAAATTAGATAGGACTTTAGAGAGCATGTAGTTCAATTTCCTCATTTTGCAGAGGAAACTAAAGATCAGGGGGTCAAAGAACTGGTCCACTGTCATACAAGGACCAAGCATCAGAATGAGATATAAACCCACGTCCTCTAACTGTAGAGCTAGTTCTTGTTCTATTGTATAAAACCTAACTAATGGGCCTTCCAATATACTTGGGAAAAACATTCCCTAAGAAGATGTGATTTAATGTGAGGTAGTGGAAAGAGATCCAGTCTCAGATTCTAGAAGTCCTGTATTTAAATCTCACCATTGAAATATAATGGCTATGATTGAAGTAAGTCACTTACTTTCCCAGTGACCTCGAAAAATGTCTGATTATAAATCACAAAGTATATATCAATATGTATTCTAAGATGGAATTTCCTCATAGGGAATTCTCCATACCAGTAATTTCACAAAACCAGTCTCATCCCCCAATGTGTAATGAGAGGTGTCAGGAAATAACAAGGCAACATAATATTAATCGGTAAATCATGAGAGACCAGTGTTCAAACTGTCTTTTGCTAGACAAGTGAACATGGGGAGATCACAAAACTTTTCAATAAAATGAGAATGAAATTATTTCAATTATCTAACCAACAGGTTTATTGTGAAAAAGGTGTTTTTATAAACCATCAAGTATTGCATACATATAGATGTATACAGTATGTGGATACATACATATATGCTATTATTATTAGAGAATTCCTCAGATTTAGAGATTTTTCAAGGTGCAAGTGGATGAATACATGCTAGTAATGTTTTTAAGGTATTTACTTCTCAATTATGAGAAGTAACATTAGAGGTAACATTAGAGGACCTACGATGTCTCTTTAGATTCCAACATTCTGTGATTCTTTCTTTTTCTTGAAATAATGAAGTACACTTTATCATTCTAATTATAAATGATCACATTTACTTGGAAGTTCAGTGTTCATAAAAACTTCTTATTCTCTTTTTATCTTTAAAATAAACCCATGAAATTGAGTGGTATAAATATTATATAGACAAGAAGGTGACAATTAGAGATGTTGTGTGACTTATCTAAGAACTCACGGCCAATAATTGGGTAGGCTGAAAACACAAAATATAATCTCTTGTTTGTGCTGGTTTAAATACTGATTTGTAAAATTATGATCTAATAGTTTAGAGATTTGGTGTGCATTTGAAAAATCTAGAAGATTCATTTATTAATTCATTCAAGAAATAAATCTCACTTTTTTGTGCAGAACACTATATATGACATGCAGAGAAAAAAATTCAATGAAAACTTGAGGGTGATCCTTATAGACATTGCCACAGAGATCTATAACATACTTGTAAATAAGTTCATTTTCAACATGGTATAAATCAAAGTATTATGTAAGTATCAAAGACAAGTATCAAACCTCATGAACTTCCTGAGGAAGGTTTTATTTGTTATGCTCGTCAGAAAGAGGAGTAGAAAGATACATTAAGGCAGTGTGAATGGATACAAAAAATCATAGATATACCTTAGAGGGTGCAAGTACAGGAAATACATTAACACAAATAAGGATAATATAAAATATGCATTATAATATTGGTGGACTCTAGTCTGGTTGTGCTTGTTATTGCAAAAAAAAGAGAAAAGAAAAGAAATAAAAGGAAAATGAAGTATCTAAAAGTATATACAAATGAGAAACAAGCAGGATAGTTTGAAAGTAATATGTTGGAAATGACAGAGATATTGACACATATATATGTGTATATACATATAGATACATAAAAATGCCCGAGACAAACATAATATCATTTTATAGTTTTACATATTCTCTTTTGAATATTGAAATATTCTTTTTCTTTTTAATGTTAGTTAAATTTAATTTTTAAAATTTAAAAAATCTTTTAAAATGAGGCTTGAAAGGGATACAGTGAAATTGTAGTAATTTAGAGCTCAATGCCCAAATTGTTTTGCAGTTGGAGAAATGGAGATCAAAGGTATAATGATTTATCCAATGTCACACAAATAGTAATTTAGCAAAAAACAAAAAATCAATTTCCTTCATTTTTCTAAGAAAATAATTTTGGCTGGAAACTGAGTGGATGCCTATCAGTTGAGGATTGGCTAAATAAATTATAATATATGAATGTTATGGAATAATATTGTTTTATAAGAAATAATCAGCAGGATAATTTTAGAGAGGCCTGGAGAGATTTGCATGAATTGATGCTAAGTAAAATGGGCAGAACCAGGAGATCATTGTACATGGCAACAACAATATTATCTGACAATCAATTCTGATGAACGTGACTCTTTCCAACAATGAAATGATTGAATTTCAATGATCTTGTCATGAAGAGAATCATCTTCACCCAGAGAGAGGACTGTGGGAACTGAGCATTTTCACCATTGTTGTTGTTTTCTTGCATTTTGTTTTCTTATTCATTTTCTTTCCTTTTTGATCTGATTTTTCTTGTGCAGCAAGGGAATTGTATAAATAGGTTTATATGTATTGGATTCAACATATTTTAACATGTATAACATATATTTGATTGCTTGCCATCTAGGAGAGGGAGGTAGAAGGGGAAAATTTGGAACATAAGACAATGTTGAAAAATTATTTTATTCGTTCATGTGTTTTAAAAGTAAAAAGCTTTAATAAAAAATATTTTGAGTTCCTTCAAGCAACTCAGAATATAATTCTGGCCAAATAAAAATAGGGTTTGTTCTTGTTGTTATTATAATTGGCATTGTTGCAGTATGGTTTTGAAGGGAAAGAAATGGTAAATTTAAGGAAATACAAAAGGCATTGATGTTGAAAAACTACAGAAACTGTGGCAGTTTTGAGCATTCTAATTCAAGAAGAGAATTCCAGTCCAAGCAATTACAGTTTAGTAGTCTATGCAGTTATTTTCTTTTTTTTTTTCCTCCAATGTTTTATTTTGCAACTACCTGGGTAAAGCCAGAATGAAAGCAGTTTAGTGAAGTACAATTGGTTTCTACCAGGCTAAACTGAAGGTATTTAATATCCTCAAGCTGTGAAATAATAAGGAATGAAGGGAAAGAGAAAGAGAAGAGAATCCAAGGAGGAAAAGAGGGAGGAAAAGATAAAGAGAAGAATCAATGGAGCACAGGAAGCAAGACAGAGCAAAGACAGGGGAAAAATGAAGGAGAGGCAAGACTGGATTTTATAATTTGTTTATATCCGTTTATGGAACTTAATGGCATTGTCATCCCTGCTGGATGACAGGCAGGAATAATAAAGAAAAACAATACATTCATTTTAACATAGCACTCAAGATTCTGAGATATTTTCAATAAAATTGATTACTCTTTTCAAGCATTCAGATAGCTTATTTGAAGTCTTCAATTACTATATTGTCTTCCCTGGTAAAGATAATTGAAAATACCAACAGAAAAAGTTATCATCCCCTTTGCTTTCTAATGGCATGGTGAAAATAGAAAAGGATGGGGAATCAAGAAACTTTGGAACTAGACACAGCGTTAGCACTGATTATCTATGTGATTCTGAGCATTTCTTTAAAATTGTCTATACATATTATCTATAAAATGAGGCCAACATGAACTAGATCCTAACTATATGAGAAGTTGGGGACTGTTTTAACAGTTACCTATCTTCCCATCACTGTTGATTTGCAATTGACTGCCAAGAAGTTTTAAACAGTTCTTGCCATCAATAAATTTACTTATATTGGGGAGAAGCAACATATACACAGTTAATTGTCATTTAATTTTTATACATTTTAAACACTTTCCATTTGCGAAGTATTTTCAGGGGAAGAAAGGGAAGGTTACTAATATAAGTTTAGATAATCGAAGAAAGGCTTTGTGCAGCAGATGGCATTTGATATGATACTTGAATTTCAAGAGGCAGAAGCTAAAAAAGGAGAGAATTCCGATCATAGGAAACAATTTGTACAATGAAACAGAGATGGGCTATGTAATATTATTTAAAGGGAAGAATGAATAGGCCAGTTGGGTGGTAATGTTGAGTGCCTGAAGGAGAGTAATATGATGGAAGTGTGAAAGCATAAGCTGGAAGCAGACTTATTATGGGCATTCATATTAATGGAAACAACACAAATTGGAAGGAAGTTGATTCTTTTATGTATTAGATTCTGAACATGTGGTCCCCCTCTGTGAAACTGACTTATTGGAGATCAGCAAATAAAACCTGAATAATTATTTGCCAGGTATATTATAGAGAAGATTCTTGTTTGGACTTGATAGCCTCTGAGATCCATTTTAACTGTTTGATTCAGGAAAATACCTAATTACCTAAATATTACTTATGGGTTTCTGTAACTTTAAAAAGCAACAATGCTATCTTCTAATTCTTTCCCATACTTGCCCCCAAATAGCAGTATTCTATAATAAATAGCATGATAAATACTTGTAATTTCACATCAGAATTACAAATCATGTTATAGTATACATATTATTAATTAGCTAACCTTAATTGCTATGGTAGAGAGATTAACTCCTTAGATGTTACAAAAAGAAACACATTCTAAAAGAAAGAAAATTCAACCTATAACTTTGCCATCCAAACTCTTGTGTTTTGGAGTTGGAAATATATTTGCAATAATTTAAGAAAGATAGCTTTAACATCTTTGTTCTTATCCTAAACATTAAGCTATCAATCGTTTGTCAACTTTTCCTTTAGATTTCTCAGATGTAAAAATAATACCTCATATTTCTCCAGTATTGATGGATTACAAAGCACTTTCTTTACAACAAAGAAGGTTAAGGATTATTATCCTTTTCTTAATCAATGAGGAAACTCAAGTTCAGAGATGAAGTGTCGTTCTCATTGTTAGATAGCTAATGAGTAGCAGAGTTAAGCCTTGAGTCTTCTGATTACTACCTATGATATGGTAGGCAAATCATTTCACATTCCTTTTAGCTGTAGGTCTATGACCAAATTAATTTGTATCTTTATTATTCAAAATCTGCTGCTCTTTTAAGGACACCATGCTGTCTGGTCTTTGTATTTTCTGTCAGGATGCTGAGATTAGCAGAGTATGTGTATGCACATGTCTGGCATGCCTTAGAATCTGTCAGCTGTGTTTGGAACAAAGTTTTGACTGCAGTTTGTCAATCATTATCAAGCTTATACTGACATGTAAATTATCTATACAACATTAAAATAGAGACCAACAGCATTCTGAGAAATGGAGCCAGGATTAACACATAACACATCATCTACTTTAGTAGGAAGCCATGAAATTCCCATTTAAGAATATGAATCAACATTATTCCTGCAAAAAGAAAGGGAGAGATAAAGATTTGTAGGATTGGGACAGAGAAAAGCTGAAAATAATTTTATTTTTCTAAAGTTACACAAAAAGAAGTGAATGAGTTTATTTTTTAACTATGGTTTGTTTTAACACACAAAGGTCTTTCACTGAAACTGAGAGATAAGCTACTTAATATTTCTGATAGCATGTTCTAGTGGTAACTGAAAAACCTGTGTTGTTACAAATTGAACTCTGAATCCTATTTTCTGTGTCAGTGATTTGTTGGAAAAATGAATTAAGTGTGGTAGAATACCCAAAGCAGTCTTGAGCACAGGCAGGGCAAAGAATGAAAACACATGGTAAGTCCTCTTCTTCCCCAAGCAATCCTCCTAATAGCCAATTAAACTATTTTTAATATTTAAAAACTCTAAAAATTGTTCAAAGAATTGTTTTATGTGTATTTAAGTGTTTCCAGTTTTATTGCAGATGCTTACTAGAGCTGTTTGTCCTTAAAGGACCTGCCCTATTTGAACTTCTGTTTCCTCATGTACAGGATAAGGATAACAATATTTGCATTACCTATCATACATGCTTGATTGGAGGAAAGTGCTTTGTAATCCTTATAGTGTAGAAGTAGCAATTTTTATTATATAAATGTAAGCTACTGTGGTTATATAACTATGAGCAGTAATTATTATTATCTGTTTATACTTTGTTGATACCTGAATGAGATGACTCATCATCTTATGGTTCTAGTGATTCTTGGGATGTCTCCCAAGATTCTTCATTGACTTTCAAAACAGAAAGATCAGGAGCCCATCTCTCACACATCATTGGGTCCATCATCTTCTTAATGTAGGTACTGGCTGTATTAATACAAGTAATAACCTATTCATTATATATCATTCTTGTACGTATCCTTCCATAAATCCTTCATAGAAGATTTGCCCCATGCTAAATTCTGTTCATTAAAGGAATTCTTCATTTCTTTTAGTATTTCATGGAAAGCAGTGATGTATTCAGTGAAGTTGTACATCCACTATCATTTATTCTCCTAATTGGCTAACTTTTTTTCTCTGTCATACATGTGATAGATAATATCTTTCATGGTTGCATTTTTGTTCTTTCTTAGTTCAGTCACCTGTCCAAGAATAAGAGTAACTTCATAATGCACTAGTCAAATACTTTCTTCCTTTGCCAAAAAGTAGGTTTATTAAGGAGAAGAGATAAAATAGGCACCAGGAATAGCAAACATGAAATAGATTTAGGAGAGCAATAGGGTTACCAAGGAAAGGAAGTTGGAAAGATCCATTAAAGGAATATGCCATTGACTTGCAAATTAGGTCCATAGGGGATTTTAACAGACTAATCTGTTAGCTAAGTAAGGAAAAAGACACCATTAAAGGAAAGGCATTATGAGGAAGGGGAGAGAGTATCTCAAAGTGGGCTTGTTCTAGAAAAGGGCTTAGTAAAAATCATCATGAGCAAGCTTATAGAAAATACAGCCTTGGGGGCTTCTCAGTTCCGCAGAAGAATTTGTTAGCTCAGAGGGACAGGTCAAGATGGAGACAGAAAGAATACCTGGCAGGCCAGGTCCCAGACCCACCTAAAAATATGCTAATCAAACAGGATGGAGTTTAGGAGACAATGCTGAACTTTTGGAGGCCAAATCCAAAGACACTTGTTATACTTGACGAGTATAGAAGCTGTACAGAAACTGGGAGTGAAATACAGTGGCCAGTGGGAGAGAGACCATAGTTTTTGTTTTTTTATTATAGCTTTTTATTTACAAAACATATACATGGATAATTTTACAACATTGAGCCTTTCAAAACCTTCTGTTCCTAATTTTCTCCTCCTCCCCCCTTACCCCATCCCCTAGATAGCAAGTAGTCCAATAGATAAAACAAAATGCAAACAAACAACAGAAAGAATGAAAATGCTATGCTGTGGTCCACATTCACTTCCCACAGTCTTCCCTCAGGGTGTAAATGGCCTCTTCATCACTAAATAGTGGGAACTGGTTTGAATCATCTCATTGTTGAAGAGAGCCACATCCATCAGAATCAATCATTATATAATCTTGTTGTTGCTGTGTATAATGATAAGAGACCATAGTTTTATGATACCATAGTAGTACAAAATTGGTTACCAGGCCACAATAGTAAAAATTAGCACAAAGTCATTTTGCTCTTTACTGGGGGCCCACTCTTACATTGCATAGTCTGTTGCTTAGGTCCATTTACCCCAACAAACAATCAGTTTCCCCCAAACAATTGGGGTCTAAAGTTCTTTGAGATATGGAGTGATGGTTTCATCTTCTGAAACTACTTCCTCCTGGGAATAGCTATAGAGCTGAATCACCCTACAGGGTCCCAGTTTGGAGAGATAGTGAGCTTGAGTGTGAGCTAGGAGTCAGATCCCTGAAGCTGGTCGATAGAGCTGTCTAGTGCTGATCATTTGAATTGACCAAAGCCTAGGAAAAAGAAAAAACAAATCTAACAAGCAGAGTTTAGGGACAGTAGCATTGCAAACAGTAAATGAGTCACTAGAGTAACTAAGGATACATGGGCCATTGTTCAAAAGGACTTAGGCATTGGGTAGAAAAAATACAAGTAGGCTTCTACTACTGGCCTTGAATGCACAGATTCATTACAGGTCCTTTCTAGTGGTAATAGTTGTACGTGAACTTTGAGGAAAGTCAGCAAATGTAAAAACAGACCAAGAAGAGTAATGTAGAAACACTCTAGTTTCTCCTCTTTTGAATGTATAATTTCTAGAAAAACACAAGAAAACAAGGAGAAATGAATGATTTTCTACCTTCAAACAACCAATATTAATTTTCTCACTCCTTTGCTTGTCATTTTAGCTGTATCCGAGTAAAATAGCACTAGAAATATTAATTTCTTTCTTACTATTTAAATGGTTAGGAGCCTCAATTTAAATCGTCTTTGATGTTTGTTAGCTATGTCACAACAGGAGAGTCAAATACCATCTCTGATTTTATCTAATATCATTTAGTAAATTAAAGAATGATTGTGATGTGTATTCTTTAGAGGAACCCTCACACTGATGAAATCCCATATTATTAATGCATTAATAAATACAGAGTATGTGGGATCAGTGTTGGTGAAAATACAGGTCTGCAAGTGAGGAAGAATCAATAGAACCACTCAGCGAAAGGCAGAGCCAGAAAAAACTTGGTGGCAATTAGGAATAAAACAGAGCAGAGGGTTTGGAGTCAAGAGAACCTGAATTCACATCCTGAATCAAAAATTTATTAGCTGTGTGACCCTGAACAACTCCCTTAACCCTATTTGCCTCAGTTTTCCATCTGTTAAACAAAACAAAACAAAACAAACTGGAGAAGGAAATGGTAAACCACTCCAATATCTCTGCCAAAATCACCTCTACTGGGGTCATGGAGTTGGACATGAATGAAATAATTCAACTGATGTTGAGTCTCAATGAAGGGATTTTAGAGATCTTCTACTCCAACTTCATCAACTTACAGATTAAAAAAATGAGGCTCAAATAGGTGAACTTACTTGGCCAACTTCACATAACAAATAAATAGTAGTGCCAGCACTTAAAAATTAGCCTTGAACATGGACCTAGTTGTTCTTTCTATTATACAATGCTGCCTCCTCTACAGTTCTTTCCCCAGTGGTTTGGATCACCTGTATTATGCATTGTATGGATAAGCTTTATATGTTGCTTTGATGATATGAAGTATCCCATAATGTTTACTAATAATCCAGATAAACCATGAACAAGATACTATAACTTCTGCTTATCTTTTCTTTTTAAGGGGATTTTATAATAGAAATAAAGCCTAATATCCAAAAACCAAAGTGTGAATCTCAATTCTAATGTTAACTATGGGATCAAGAGCAAATCCTTTAAATTCTCAGTTTTTCCATCTGTTAAACAAAACAAAACAAAACAAACTGGAGAAGGAAATGGTAAACCACTCCAATATCTCTGCCAAAATCACCTCTACTGGGGTCATGGAGTTGGACATGAATGAAATAATTCAACTGATGTTGAGTCTCAATGAAGGGATTTTAGAGATCTTCTACTCCAACTTCATCAACTTACAGATTAAAATAATGAGGCTCAAATAGGTGAACTTACTTGGCCAACTTCACATAACAAATAAATAGTAGTGCCAACACTTAAAAATTAGCCTTGAACATGGACCTAGTTGTTCTTTCTATTATACAATGCTGCCTCCTCTACAGTTCTTTCCCCAGTGGTTTGGATCACCTGTATTATGCATTGTATGGATAAGCTTTATATGTTGCTTTGATGATATGAAGTATCCCATAATGTTTACTAATAATCCAGATAAACCATGAACAAGATACTATAACTTCTGCTTATCTTTTCTTTTTAAGGGGATTTTATAATAGAAATAAAGCCTAATATCCAAAAACCAAAGTGTGAATCTCAATTCTAATGTTAACTATGGGATCAAGAGCAAATCCTTTAAATTCTCAGTTTTTCCATCTACAAAATGAGGTGGTATAACTTAGCCTACTTATCTCACTAGGTCATTCGGAAAAAGGTGCTTTTTGTAAACTCTCAAATAAATGAAGAAAGGAAACTAGAATTTATTATGTATCTACTATTTACTAGGCAAGTACTTTATGAATATCTCATTTGATCCTCAAAACAATCCTGGGATGTAGATGCTATTACTGTCCCTATTTTTTTAGTTAAGAAAAATGAGACAAACACAGTTCAGGTGTCATATATGTGGCCTTACACATGTAAGGTCATATAATTAGGAAGTATTTCAGTATTTAAACTGAGGATTTAAACTCAGGTATTCAGTGAGTCTTCTAGCTTCCTCTTATGCCATGGAAGCATGAACTATTATTCTTAATAGCAACATACAATAAAAAGCAAGCGGAATTTTGCAATTCAGCAGCTGTTCAAAACTATTAATAAGATCATTAATAAATAAATAATAAACCTATGAACATAAACAGTTTTGAAGGACTCTTAAAATGATTTTTTAAAATGCGGTAAAATGTCTTTAAGATGAGGAGGGAAATTATCTGGATCTGATATTACTTATGAAAGTAAATCCCAGCAGAGGGAACTCCCTCTGCCAATGCAGATTAACACCTACTCTGAAATTTTATTATTTTGTAAATTTACCCGAGGACCTGAGAGATTACAGGACTTACCCACTATCATAAAGCCAATATGAGATTTGAATCCGCATCCTCCTGACTCAGAGGTTGGCTCCACCATCCAATGTAATATGGTGTCCTTCATTGAGATGAGTATTTCAAAGTTCATTCAAAGGAAATTAGTATGATCATGTTTTCTAAGTAGAGATTGTGTGGCAATATGTCATAGGTGAAAAGAGTCTCAGAGAGGGATTTTCATTGAAAGGAACAGACAAAGTCACATTTGTGTCATTTGGTTGTGATTAATTGTGTGCATATTGAGGGTAAAGATATATGGAGTTAATTCTCCCAAGAAGGTGTTATGGATTGCAAATTTGTCAAGGCAAGGAGATATGTGTATTTATTTACATAAGAAGAATTTTTATGGATATATTACTGGGGCAGAAGTACCTGAAAAATTAATTGTCCAAAGATGTCCAAAGAATATGTTAAGATGTATATTTTGAAAAAATATTTGTATAAAAAATTCAGATAAAGAAGATTGAAACAAAGTCAAGGGCAATGTTGGGGAATTTGGGGGGCACCAGAAACTATATACTGTTTTGGTCTATTGTACCTAATATATTGCCAGTCATCTTCTTGTTAAAAGACACATAGATATATGATCTTTCCACAAAGAGGATAAGTACATTAAATTTAGTACTTTTCTTAAAGATATTCAGAAAAAGCAGAAATGACCTAAGAGTCTCTCTGACTCTTTACATATATCCTTTGGATGAATTCAATCACATTGTTTCAGTTCAATCTATTAAGTTTTCTTTGGCCAGTGAGTGATGTGAAGTAAGCCATTTGCCTGAGTATCACTTTTTATTTTGCACTTGGGGGGAAACTCAGGCCATTCTGACATAGAGGTGACTTTTTAGGATCAGCACTGATTCGATTTGATTGGCTTGCCCCATCTGGATAGATGCGAACTGAACTGTGAAGCAGCTGGTGAAACATCCTCTCTCTACCAGAGACTATGGATCATTTATTCTGATTCACATCATCATAGTGCTGAACCAGAAAAAGGGAGACTTCTGATCCTATTGCATTCTCTTTTCCCCATATAGGGAATTCCTACCATATAGGTATTCTCTCTGTCAAATTATGTTAGCATAAATAATATACATGATAGAAAAGAAAAGAAAAATAGTTGGCTAAAAATAAATAAAACATGAGTAAATATACAGGTTTATACCTTAATTGGTATGATTTCATCAATGTAGGTATTTCTCATAATCTATCCCTGTCTTCCTATCTTGAGTCACTCTTAACTCTATTCTTCCATAAATTTGCCTTAAGGGTACATCCTAAACTTCAGGACATTCCTCTTGGTCCACTTGATAAATTGTATGAATATCAGGGTTAAAAAATGAAATATGCTTTAATTATTCCTTTTTCTTTTTGAGATTACATCTCTCTAAAGTGTCATCCTTTATATTGTCTTTTCTCAATTCTTCTTAGTTATTGTGATTGAGTGTCTTCATGTAGCATGAGTGTTCTGTGGCCTTCAACTGTAATTTCTTAAAGATTGGGGCATTTCATAACTGATGTAAAAATATTGTTGTTAAAATGATGTACCTTTGTTTCAAGGAGAACCTTGGTATCATTCAAAAATCTATACAATTTCCCATACTTTACCAGATGGTTTCCCCCTTTTATTTAATCGTGAACCTAGTGCTCCAGCTATTTTCAGTATTTATTCAAAGTTATGTACTGCCGGTCAAAATGTATGAGTGGTCATCCAACTTCATATTACATTCTAGACCATAGGAATTCTCTATCTTTTCAGTTTCTTTATGGAAAGTTGGGTCAAAATCTTTTGAATGTTTAAAAGTCTTATTTAGGAGGCACTGAAATTAAAAGCTGGATAAAATCAAAGTTTATAAACAAATTCTAGTCATAAATAATACTATATGCAAATACCATGTATATATAGACACACACACATATAGATACACACACACACAGAGAATCTCTGATGATGTCTAAGAACCCTTCAAATTCAGAGATTCTGTGTTAGCATAGTTATTCAACTGATATGTTGAAATAGTTACCCCATTATCTCAGTGCATCCCTTCTACCCCATACACATAACAGCAGATATAATCCTGAAGTACAACTCTATCCCTTATGGGATACCTTCATAATCTGAAGCCTACCTCTTATAGTCACTGGCTATGTGATCTTGAAAAAATCATTTGACCTCTCTGAGTTCAGTTTTTGCACTTATAAAATGGGGACGATAATTTTGGTGATAGCCCTGTCACGTGATTAATGTGAGCCTTACATGAGATAAAGCATATAAAGTACTTGGCAATTGGTAAAGTATTATTATACATGCCAATTAAATTAACCAATAAGAAAGACTCATGGAAATCTAAACATAGAGAGCCTTTTCTGGAATAGAGAAACTAAACTTGGTATTGAGTAACTGCTTTTCTAAAATACACACCATAAAATCACAAAAATCTTACAAATGCCCCACCACTGCTGCCCTTTGTTCTATTGGTACTCTTCCACAGCTAACTTGGCTGAAATTTTATGAAGAAAAATAATTGAGAAGGAGCAATCTAGGAAAACTACTACATTTCAGAATCACAAATTTAGGGCTGAATGGAAGCTAATAAGACAACTTTTTGAAACTTATTATCCAGTTGAAAAAATGGAATACCAAAAAGAAATTTTTCAAGGTCACACACAGTAACAGGGGTGTGATTTGAACTTAGATCTTTAGATGCCAGAGGCCCTGTGCAGAGCAGATTAAGAACAGCTACATGGATTCTGTTTTTTTAATTAATTGAAAAATAACTGGATAAACTAAAGTTATATATGTATGACATGTCTAATCGATTTAGCATCCACTATGTGCCAGACATAGCACTAAGCACTGAGGATAAAAAGAAAGACAAAAACAATACGTACTTTCAAGGATTTCTTAATTTAATGGGAGAATACATGAAAAACTCTATGAATAAGATACATATAGGATAACTTAGAGGTATCAGAAGGAAGAATCTGGCATTAAAACAACCAAGAAAAGCTTTTTCTTCTTTTTTTGAAAAGCTTTCTTATAGAAGATGGAATTTTATCTGAGAATTGAAGGAAGCCAAGGAAATCATGAAGTAGGAACAAGAAGAAAGAAAATTGCAGACATAGAAGACTTGAAAATGAGCAGAATAGAACATATTTCTTTTGAGAGAAGTAGCAAGGATTGCAGTGACTTTAGATTGTAGAAAAAGTAGAGGGGAGTAAAGTGGGAAAAGACTGAAAGATTGGAAAGATAAGAAGGGGTTAGGGCATGAAAGATTTGAAAGAAAGGGTTTTATCTTTGATCCTGGATGTAAAAAGAAACCTCCAGAGTTTAATGAATTAGGGAATGGGGATGATATGATCAAACCTGAATTTTTAGGAAGCTCACTTTGCTAACTAAGCAGAGAATCGATTAGAGAGACAAAGTAAGTAGTCCAAGCAATAGGGAGATGATGAGGGCCTGCACCAGGATGATAGTAGTTACAGAGGAGAGAGAGAGGTTATAAAACTAGAATTGATAGGAATTTGTGCCATATTGGATATGGAAAGAGAAGTAGAGATAACAAGGATGATACCTGGCTTGTAAAATTGTAATTAGGAGGATGTTTGCGCCCTTGACAATCCTAGGGAAGTTTGGATGAAAAGAGATTTGGGGAAAAAAGTGAATTGATTTATAAATGTTGGATTTTAGCTACTACAAGATATATCTAATAGGCATATTGGAAATCAGAGATTAAAGGTTAGGAAAGTGATTAGGTAGAGATGAATACATACATCTGGCTAGAGGCCATAATGGAATCCTTGGGGATTGAAGTTATCACTAATAGAAATAGTTTAGGGGGAAAAGAGATGAGAGCTGATCATAAAATCTTGGGGATACTTAGCTAGAAAATGGATATAAATTCAGCAAAAAATATGTGTGTCTTCTGTTTGCTTACTATTGAAATTTCATGTTTCTCTTCTTAAGAGCAATTCATTCTGTCTTTGTCTACCTATCATCCCCTCAATTTTTCCATTGGTTGAAGATTTAAAAGGTAGGATGTGAAGTCTGGACCCATTATTTCTTGAGTATGAGGAATTTCCAACCTTTCACCTCCTTCCACCAATTCAGAATGGAAACTTTTCACTTATTTATAATCCTAGAACATTTTATGGGACACTGACAGACTAAATCTGTGATTACATAGCCTTTGTGAGTTGGGGGTATGAATTGAATACTGGTTTCCCTTATACCAAAACTAGAACTCCGTTACAATATGCTGGCTTTCAATTGAACGATAACACCTTTAAATTGAAATATTTTAACTCATTTTCAGGTAATCAATGTGAGGATTTTTTTTGATTATGCATATTTATTAAAAGGATTTTAGTTTAATTTTAATTGGGGAATATGTATTTTAATGCAAAAGAGAAATAGGTTAGAAAACAAAGAAAAAGTAACAGAAAAGAAGATCATTGAATATTTTTTTAATGTATTCAAGAAAAGAGAAGGAAATTCATAACAAATTATAGACAAGAAGGAAAGCTTTGAAGTTTGTCTTAAATTTATATCTTTACAAAGCATAACAGAGATTCAGTTTCTTGCGTGCTCTTTTTTGTTCTACTATTTATATAGAAATGGTCTTCCTATTTGGGGTTTCTTAAATTCAAAATAAAAAGGAAAGAAAATGTAATGCCATAAAGGCAAAGTTTATTTTCACAATATTTTCCACTGGATAAAACAATAGAAATTCATTATTTTTCTTAATAACTAAAAATTAACCTATTAATCCAAGAAAGGAATAAATTTCTCTAAGTTACAGTTGGCAAAACTGAAATAAAAGTTGAACTCACTTTTGTAGGCATAAATCAATGAACCAAATAAGCATCTTTATGTATGTATACAGAATTGGAAATATTTATAAATTGGCAGACAAAAACTCTTCCACAGTAGAAATTAATCTTCAAGCAAAAAAAGACTTTTAAAATGTTACTAATATTAAAAATAATATATTTATTGAATTTTAAAATCATTTAAACATTTATAAGAATAAAAAATGAGAATTATATTGTTTTAAACCAATTGACATAAATATAAAAAGTAATAGAATTTTTTAAAGTTCCAAATAGAGATTGTATCTCCATATATGGATTTTCCACCTAAAGCACTTTAAAGGCATAAAATGCCTGGATTCAAAAAGACATTTGACAAAATTTATCATGAAATCATTGTGGACAAGATGGAGTTATATGCCCTAGATTGCAGTACTCTTAAGTCGATTTGGAATTGTCTAAATGACAAGAACCCAAGAGTTGCTTCTAATGAAAAAGATATCATTCTCAGTGGAGGACACTCAGTGCATGCCTCAGGGTTCTGTCCTTAGTCCTATTCTTTTCAATATAAATTATCAATGACTTGACATGGTATGGGTATCAAATTTGTGATTGACACAAATACTAAGAGATAAACAACATGTTGGGTGACAGAATTGGAATCCCAAAATATCTAGATAGACTACAGTTATGGTATGAATCAAAAATGAAGTTTAATAGGCATAAACATAAATATGCAATTGATTTTGAAAAACAATTTCATCAGGACATAGTATGGCAGAACCAAGGGTTTTGTGGTTTTTCAAGCTTAATATGTGTTAAGAGGACAAAGTAGACAAAAATTCTAATTTAACTGATGCCACAATAAGCTATAGTGCCCAGAAAAAGAGATGAACTAGTCTCACTTTTATTTTTCCATTAGACCACATCTGAAGTTTTGTGTGCGGTTCTGAGTATTGTATTTTATGGGAGGAGGGATTAAAGGATGAGACAAGAAGCAGTGACATAGGGACCATTGCAGGGATTTACAAGTAAATATTTAACAATTTGCTTTTAAAAATTCACATACTTTTATTATTCTTATTTTAAATAATTTTCTCTGTTGCTTTGTTGTTTAGTCATTTTTCAGGTGAATCCAGCTTTCTGTGATCCTTTTTGGATGTTTTCTTGGCAAAGATCCTGAAATAGCTTGCCCTTTCTTTCTCCAGCTTATTTTATAGATGAGAAAACTGAGACATACAGTGAAGTGACTTGTCCAGATCTGAACACAATGTTTTCCAGATCCCAGGCTCAGCATTCTAACCAGTGCACCACCAAGCTGGCTGTCCCTTTATCAGACAATGAACAAAACAATAAATTGAGTTCAAGTTTTTAGCATTTTCTGATTTCCAAGATGTAAATGCTCACACTAAAAAAAAATTACCATTCAACTTTAGTACACCCCTGTACCATTGTATCATATCTAGTGCTGGAAAGAACTTCAGGTACAATTAAATTATTCTTCCACACATACCATATTACAAATGAGGAAACAATCTAGTTAAAGTGATTTGAGTAGGGTCTACAGCAAGCATTATAGATGAGATTTAAGCTCCTGGTGTTTGACTCTAATCAAACATATAACAAAAGGAATTGTTACAACACAAAGAATTGAAAAGTTATTTACCAGGAAAAAAAGGACAATATTTTAGGAGGGTTAAGAGAAGAGAAATGGTGCTTATTTTCAAGTAATAATAATATTAATTATTAACACCAATAATGATAATAATTTCATAATAACAGCAAGAATGTGTGATGATCAACTATGAAAGGCTTCATTCTTCTCAGTGGTTCATTGATACAAAACAATTCCAATAGACTCTGGACAGAAAATCCCACCTGCATCCAGAAAAAAGAACTTAGGAGACAATGTAAATCAACACATGCTATGTTCTCTTCTTTTCTGTTTTTTTATCTCTCCAATGGTTTTTTCCATTTTCTGTGATTTTTTTTCTCCCAACATGATTCATAAGGCAATCTGTATTAAAAATAAAATTACTACAAAAATAATAAAATTTGGTATTATTATGTGCTAGACTCTGTGCTAAATGTTTTATAAATGTCATATTCTTTTGTTCTTATCGCAACTCTGGGAAGTAGTTTTTATTATTTCTATTTTATCTTTTACGAAACTGAAGGAAACCAAAGTAAGTCATTTGTCCAAGTATCTGAGCTACGTAAATATCTGAGGCGGGATTTGAACTCCAAGCCCAGCACTTTATCTGCTATGACATACAGCGTCTTTTTTTTTTTTTAATTAAAGCTTTTTATTTACAAAACATATGCATGGGTAATTTTTCAAAATTGACTCTTGCAAAGCCTTCTGTTACAAATTGTCCCCTCTATCCTCCCACCCCCTCTCCTAGATGATAGGTAGTCCAATATACGTTAAATGTGTTAAAATATATGATAAATCCAATATATGTATACATATTTATATAGTTATCTTGCTGCACAACAAAAATCAGATCAATATGGAAAAAAACTGTGAAAGAAAACAAAACACAAGCAAGCAACAACAGAAAGAATAAGAATGCTATGTTGTGGTCCACACTCAGCTCCCATGGTCCTCTCTTTGGGTGTAGATGGCTCTCTTCATCACTGAACAACTGGAATTGGTTTGAATCATCTCATTGATGAAGAGAACCACGTCCGTCAGAATTGATTATTGTATAGTATTGTTGTTGCCGTGTACAATGATCTCCTGGTTCCACTCATTTCACTTTGCATCAGTTCATATAAGTCTCTCCAGGTCTCTCTGAAATCATCCTGCTAGCCATTTCTAATAGAACAATAACATCTCATAAAATTCATATACCATAACTTATTCAGCCATTCTCCAACTAATGGACATCCATTCAGTTTCTAATTTCTTGCCATTACAGAAAGAGCTGCCACAAACATTTTTGCACATGTGAGTCCCTTTCTCTTCTTTAAGATCTCTTTGGGATATAAACCCAGTAGAAACACTGCTGGGTCAAAGGCAAACACAGTGTCTTTTAAAACGATTTAAGGCTATCATGTGGAAGAGGGCTTATACTTGTTACATGTAATTCTAGAGTGAAGAACTAGGAAAAATTAGCAGACCTATATAAAGGTGCATTTCAGTGCAATGTCCTGAGAAAACTTTTATCAGTTAAAGCAACCCCAAAGTGCAACAGACTCTTAGTATTCAGCGTCTTCTAATGAGTTTAATGGTATTCTTTTAGAAGAAGCTCAATAACAAATCAAATAACAAGTATTAAGTGACTATATATGATCTATTATAGATACTAGATTATTATATATACTAAACACTATATCTACAGAGATCAAAACAGTTTCTTCCCTCAAGAACATTTTCATTCCAGTGAGGAAAACACATATGAATAAATGGAAAGTGATCAAGGATGGAGACATTTGCCAGGGCTGACCGTAGCTTATTCTTTCAATAGAGGTTGAACTGAATGAACTTTGAAGTCCATTCCAAACATGAAATTCTCTGAATTTTTGATTTGCCAATAATGTAGGTTTTATATAGGAGTGAAAATACATTTTCATAAATATTTTAAATTTCCATGATGAATTAAATTTTTTTAAGGGTACTTTCCCACATTATTCTATTTGACCTCCCTGACAAAATTAGTAGTTAGGGAGAGCATATATTGTTGTCCACATTTTACAAATGAGACAATTAGCCTTCAATTAAGTTATATGGCTGCTTAAAGTAATGACAAAAACAAACAAAAATATGATATTGTAAAGCAGGGACTTTGGATCTAAAATAGCAATCTTTCCATTATAAAATTTATGATAATCATATGTTTTTCTTTGCCTTTTGGAATATCAAATTGCAGGCCCTTTAATCCTTTAAAGTGGAAACATCTAGATCCTAGTTAATCCTGATTGTGGCT
This sequence comes from Antechinus flavipes, assembly GCF_016432865.1. Taxonomy (NCBI): domain Eukaryota; kingdom Metazoa; phylum Chordata; class Mammalia; order Dasyuromorphia; family Dasyuridae; genus Antechinus; species Antechinus flavipes. Next base: position 186,634,191 of record NC_067399.1, on the reverse strand, counting down.
CCTTGATATTTGAATTGTTTCTTTCTGGCTGCTTTCAATATTTTCTTTTTAATCTGATAATTCTGAAATTTATCTATGATGTCCCTTGGAGTTTTCATTTAGGGGTCTCTTTCAGGAGGTAGTCAATGAATTCTTTCAATGGCTATTTTACCCTTTGGTTCTAGGGCATCAAGGAAGTTTTCCTTAATGATTTCTTGAAAGATGATATCTAGGCTTTTTTTTTTTCCAATCATGGTTTTCAGGAAGTCTAATAATTCTTAGATTGTCTCTCCTAGATCTATTTTCCAGGTCAGATGTTTTTCCAATGAAGTATTTTGCATTTTCTTCTATTTTAAAAAAATTTGTTTTGTTTTGTTTGACTGATTATCGAAGTCTCATTGAGTCATTCACTTCCATTTGTTCAATTGATTTTTTAGTGAATTATTTTTTTCAGTTAGTTTTTTAATTTTTTTGTTTTGTTTTGTTTTGTTTTTTGTATTTGGCCAATTAAACTTTTAAATGATGTATTTTGTTCACTGGATTTTTTTTCCATTGCACAAATTCTGTTTTTCAGCAAATTGTTTTCTTTTTTAAAATATATTTTGTAAGAAGATATATGATTTTTTCCATTTCACTAAATCTATTTTTAAGGAATCTTCTTTAGATAATTTTTGTGTTTCTTTTTCTAAACTCTTGCAAAATTCTCATTTCCTTCCCCTATTTTTCTCCTAACTCTCTTTTAAGATCCTTTTTGAATTCTTCCAAGAAAGCCTTTGGGGCATCATCTGGAGACAATTTGCCTTTAGTATCCTCAGGGTTTGAGGTGTGTTCTCTTTCTCCATAAAAAATATCTATGGTCAGGGTTCTTTTTTGCTTTTCTGCTCATTTTTTTAAAGGTTAAGGTCTGCTATTATAGCAAAGGGAAGATTTTCTTAAATTTCCTCTATAGATGACAGCAGCTTCGCTGCTCTGGGCCAGTACTGCTGACTTCCTTCTAGTGATGAGTGGGTGTGGCCAAATCCCACATTATTCTGGAGTTCAGAGGTTCATTATTTGCTTTTTGTATATGCATTGAATGTCTCACAGTTAATCTGCTGATTCACTGGCTTCCAACCAGGACTGAGTAACCAATGCTGCTATATTTTGGCTAGGAGCTTCAGGGTAGATTCCCACCAGCCTGATCTCTGTCCTGCATCCCTTCACAGTGCATACACTTCGCTGCTTCTCCCATGCCCAATTAAAATTGACCTTTTCTGAAATTCTTTCAAAATATCTCCTGCTGGAAATTTGTTACACTCCAAATATTTGTGTGTTCTGTCACTCTAAAACCAATTCAGAGGCTTGATCTGGTGTTGATCTGAGGAATTCCAGCCAGGAAGAGCTCAGATAAAGACTTCTGTATCTTTGCCATCTTGTCTCTACCCCCTCCCCAGTCTGTATATTTTTCTATTCACTCTTTAATGTTGTCCTAGCATAAATTTTCTTGTGAAGATCAGTTAATTTGACCAGGACTGTCATCAGTTAAATATGTCTAAAATTTAATTTTGCTTTGGTGGTAGGATGGTGAAAATAAGCAAGTACCTACTTTGTGATAAGAATTGTCCTAAACATTTTACAAATATTAACTCTCTTCATCCTCAGTGAACACCACAAAATAGTGCTGTCTTGAAATTTGATTGTCTAGATATTCCCTGGAATACTGCTCTCATAGATAGGCAATACTCTTTGTCTCAAAAAAAGAGCTAAACCCAAAACAAAAGAATGACAAAATCAAAATATTACTTCAATTAAAAATTTTATGATCTACATTGTAAGTTTATTTGTTCTTGATTGTTTACTGAAGATTCCTGTGAATGATTCACTTGTAGATTTTTAGGGATTATTGTAATGATGTTAGACTTGTATGTGTAAGTATTAGGGCATGGAGTTTTGGGGTATATGGTGAATTCATGAACTAGTTTCCTATTTTTCATTTTTGACTCTAGAAATGCAGGGTGTTTTATTTATAGGGTAAAAAGCACATTTCATTCAAAATGTTCATATTGACAACACTTTAACCAAGCTGTTCTTTTTGCATCTGCTACATTTGGATGACTATGGATCATTAAAAAATAATAAAATTGAAATGATGAGGCAGAGATTCTTCCTAACCAGCCAGAAAATTAAAAATGATAACAAAGATCACATGTAGTAAGATCTGACCTTAACTTAGTAAATGGCAGTCAAGCAGATTTGCCCTTCCTATGTAAAAGTAACATGAAGCTTTCGAGGTGATAAAGCAGAAAGACATGATTATAATAAGTCCTTCGCTTGAGATGACATTTATTGCAAAGCCCATTTTCATCAAACTCCCCTAAGAAACTCTGCTGATCTGTTATCAACAAATTCTCCACAGTGAAGAATCCAGTATAGCAAATGCCATTCTAAGGCTCCAGGATATAATTAAACTCTTAGAATTGTCCCCAAAAGGCATTATTGTTTCTTAGGCCTGGCATGAAGTCTGGCAATTTTCAATGACATCCATTTCTGCACATGGACTGAAATATGAGCATGAAGATTCTTTAGTTCAGGGATTTATCTCTGTGCCCTTGGCTCTGTTTTGTTCTTTTTTTTATCAGTAAGGTGTATAAAGACAAAGATGACATACTTATCAAAGTTACAAGTGACAAGAACCTGGAAGGGATAGCTAACATATTGGATAGCGAGCATCCAAAAAGACCTCAGCAGGCTAAAAGTATGGGTCAGAAATAATGGGATAGAATTTATAGGAGTAATGTAACGTTTTCAGTGCTATCAAAAAGAATCAGCTGCAAAATTGCAGATTGATAATTATAAGACTAGGTTACAGGTCATGTGGCTAAAAATAAACATAGATGGTTGAAATGGATTACAAAAGTCACTATGTGCCAAAAGATGGATCAGCTAAAAAAAACTCTAATATGAATGAATGACTAAGAAAAGCATTTGCTTAATGTCTACTATGTGCACTATACTAAGTGTTAAAGATACAAAAGGAAAATCTCTGAAGGAGTTGTCATTCAATTGGGAGAGACAATATATATGAGATTTTAACTATATGTCAAATGGAAATGTACTCAAATCCTTAGAATGCAGCAGCAAAATAGTTAGAATTTCATCTCCACTGGAAAAGTCAAATCTCATTTTACTTTTTAATCGTTCCAGAATTCTTAAAATTTTGATAATGAGAACTTTCCTTCCCCTGCCCACCGAACCTTAGTATTTGGATTATTGAAGACATTCAGAAGCTTCTGAGGTGTTACTTGCCAGAATAATGATTGCTACTTCTAGCAATGAGAGCTAGAAGTAAGATTGATGGCATAAACCCCTAGGATTTCCTAGGGATCACTACAGGTGATGACATTTTGTGGTGGGGAGGAACATGAATCTCTTCTTCGTAGACATTTATCCCCTCATGATAACTGTGAAACCCAGATTGATAGGTAGAAGTAGGACTGATAGTCTGATGTCTTTTCAAATCTAAGTGTTATCAAGTTCAGGATCTCAGACAGTCTTTTTGAGTATCTGGGAGAAGCTAATGGTCAGGGAGGTAAGGTATCTGACTTTTCTAGTATTTTCTGTTTCCTACTTCTCTCTCATGTTTTTTGCCACTTTAAGTAATATATTTGGGCATTTGATAAGAGCAAAACCTGAGAATAAGAATGCTTCACTGAAGTCTATGAAATATTAAAAGAATTGATCTAGGGCTCCTTTCACAAAAACTTAATGTCTAGAATGAGTGAAGCAATCACTTTCTTGTACGCTATCCAATCATATGAAATACTGGTGTTTTTTTTCCAAAATAAACTGGACAGAATAGAATATATTCAGAGAAAAGCAATCAAGACACTGAGTGAACTAAAGATCATGTCTTTTAAGCTTGTTTGAAGGAACTTCAGCAATTAAGATGTCTAAGGTTGGAAGATATGGTTGCCATTATAAATATTTGAAGAACTATCACATGAAATTGGGATTGGTTTTATTCTTCTTAGCCCAGAAAACAGAGGTGCAAGTGTCTGGAGACTAGAATTAGTTTAGAGTTAGAGTTTATTATAAGGAAACTTTATTAAGTTTCTAGAGCTGTTTAAAAGTGTTATATCTGTTTGGGGAAGAAATGAATTCTCCAAAACTGGAATATTCAAGCAAAAACTCGATGACCTGCTGCCAAGAATCACAGATATGTAAACAAGAAAGGGTGACAGAGGTAGTTTAGTTCAAGTATATAATTTTACATGTGGTTAAACTGAGGCCTAGAAGGGTAGAACCTAATGATCTATGATCCTTTCTTTGACTGTTACTATGGTTGAAAAAGAAAGGGATCATATTAATTTTTGTGGCAAAATCATGTACTGCTCATCAAATTGTTCTGCAAAAAACTAAAGAAAAACTTGGGAAACCAAACAACCACTTTTCTAGTTGAGAGTGACTCACATATATAACTATTTCCACAAGAAAATCTTTCTTATATTATCTGTTATAGGCTTTAGTGAACTCTAGACAAGTAGCTCTGTTTTCCCACAAGCCTGCTCCCCAGGAGATCTACCCTGGTCATTCCCAAAGCAACAACAGTGAACTATTCTCCTAGGCTTGATAACACATCACTAGCTTCTGAATTGTTGCTACAGTATAATGGAAAAAATACAGGAGGATTCAGAGAAACTGAATTCTTAAACTAGAATGGTCACTTACTATCCCTTTGATAGTAATGAAATTTTTAATTCCCTTTGAAACAAGTTATTAAAAATATTTTTGAATCTGAAAATGAAAGCAATATTTCTTCTCTATGTATCCAGAGAAATTGCTAAGGCCAGAGGAAATAATGTATAAAATCACTTTCTAAAAATATAAAATGTTAAAGATAAATGGCAGGGATAAGATATAGTAGAGTTGGTTTGAAATAAGAAGATCCTTATTCATGTTTCTCCTTTGATACATCCTGCCTGGGTGTCACTGAATAAGTTACTTAATCTGTCACTGCTCAAGACAACTCCCTTAAACAAATAAACCAAAAGTTGCAGAGAAGGTGAAAATATGCAGTGATAGAGGGCTTTTTTCAAAACTATGAGTTAAAGAAATGCCAATGAAATAATAGAAATCCTGGGTCTAGACTAAAGTGCTCCAGGTATGTGAGCAATATGAATGGGTTTTCATCTTGCAAATGAATTTTTCCCCCTGAACTTCTCATTTGTTCTTAGAAAACTCTCTCCACATTTATTTTATAGAAGCAAAAATTTAAGTAAGAAGAAAGGAAGGAATGAAAGAAGGAAGAATGGAAAAGAGGAGAGGAAAGAGGGAATTACAAGAGATGGGAATGATAAATAGAGAAAAGAAGAAAGAAAAAGAGAAAGGGATGGAGGAAAAGAAAGATGAAGAGAGAAAGGATGGAAAATAATGAGGAAAGAGAAGAAGGGGGAAAGGGGAGTTTAGCTCTGTGTAGGTGTGGTTAGTAAGAGAGATGTGAGGAACTGTGGATGGAAAAGTACTAGCTGCCAAAGTCCCTTTTTAAAGTGTTGTTTTAATAGAGATTTATAAACATTTAATTTATGTTTCCAGCCTTGAAGTGTTACTTGACTCCACCTTCACTCCCACCCCAATAAGCAACATTACTGTTCCATTGTTTCTAAGTCATAAGATAAGCAGTCACATCTACTGGCTGAGGATCAAAACAATGAGAACCATCATGGTCCATTTCATTACTTCTTAAATTTAAAAGAGACAGTTGTTAATGGCTTACAAAGATTTCCACCAATTAAAGTTATATTCAAGGGTTAAAAGTAACTTGCTCTAATGAACTCACATTCAGTATGAAAATCAAGAGTATCTACTCTATGTATATTTCTTCTATTGACCTAATCATAGCCTTTTTGTTCTTTTTTCATGGATTAACATTTTAAAAAGATTATAAAATGGAATTATAAATGAAGGAGAAAATGTTTAGTAGAGGTGAACAGAACAAGAGCCATATTGTCAAAAGATTTTCAGATATTATCTGTCACAATATAAGCTTCTTGAGAAAATCCCTTTTTATGTTTGTAGACTGATGACAATGAAGTTCTTAGAATGGAAAACAGTGATGTTCACTAAAAATATGTTGCTTGTTGCTATGGGAACTATAGTTCACAAATGTTTCTTGAGAGAAATCTAGTTGAAATTTGAATGGTTTCCAATGCTAATACCCAAATATTAGTTATTTCTGTGTTTTTGAGTTGTTGGTAGTGGTGGTGGGGGGTATTTTTTGATTTTTGTTTTGTTTTGGTTTAGGTTTTAGAAACAAACATCTTAAAATTACAAAGCAAAAAAAAAATGAATTCTTTGCTAAAATCTATCTTATCATTTTAAAAATTAGTGTCAGTTGTGGAGAAAACCATAGATTCAGTTTGAATTTCTAATGATATTTTTGGGGGCCTCTTGTATACAATTGCAGATGAAAAATAGTAAGAAATGAAATGAGATGAATTAGTAGCTTGTCATAAATTATGACTCACAATATTGGATTCATCTTTAATTCTTCTTTTCATATAACCAAATAGTTAACATTTCTTCCTCCCCACATCTCTTCCTTCCATTTTCCTTTCCAAAAATAGTTACTGCTCTACATTAGGCCCTCATTTATGTTACATTCTATTGTGATAGCATTTTAACTTATTTTCTTTCTTCATTCCATCCTTCATATACTTATCAAAATACCTTCTCTATAACAATTCTATTTGAGATTCCTGCTCAAAAACATGATTTTAATGTTTCAAATTTCAAATAGACTTCTTATCTAATTCATCTGGAAGTATTCTCCACTATTGTAGCTCACAATCTATCCTTGCCTGCTCACCCTGGGCAACCCATGTCCATGTCCATAAGTTTACTTGGAAGAAGTCACTCAACTTTCTGGGAGCCTTATTCATTTTATCTTGCCATCAGTATTCTATCAGTGGAGCATTTGAATTTGGTTATAACTACTCCATCTTTCTATAATCCTGTTCTAAGTGAACTTATGGATAAAGAATTCATTTTCTATACCTTTAGCATGACATATCTTTTGGTTATTTAGGAATACCAAGTTTTTATGATTTTACAGAAAACTGGCCTTAAGAATATGCTTAGAATAGTGTTTAGAATGTTTCATCTATACTCATCATAGCCAACATAGCTATAAACTGAATGTTTTAAAAACAATATTACCATTATATATGATAATGTAAACATCTTCTGAAGTACCTTCTGTATAATTAATGTGTATGTAATTGCATATAAACCCCATATAATGTAAGCTCACAGGAACTGTTTCATTTCTTGTGTATATATCATCAACTCTTGGTATATATTAAATACTTTATGATATCAGTGGGATGAATAAAATACATTGAAAACAAATTGTTTTCTCATCCTTGATTGTTTGTAGATAATAGTAGGAAATAATTTGTGTATTTGGTAAGCAAAGGGTGCCCTATTTGGTAGATGCTTTTAATAAGAATATGTGGTAGGAGAAATTTCATCCTACATAAACACACAAAAAGCTCTGACTAAAAGATGTTTGAATGGAGAATTGGGTTCATTAATATAATTGATGTATAATATTTATTTAATGTTAATCTCTCTATTAAAATGGTTTCATTTTTCATAAATTCTAAAACATTTAATTATGTATATGATGCTTATCGCTGCAGTGCTTAGGTCCTGTATGAAATAATAGCTTTACATATGATTATGCTGTTTAAATAATTTCTTCTAGGTTAAATTATCTCAGTAAAAAGCCCATTGTTTTCTTTAAAGTATCAATTTATTCCAGAAGACTATTAAATTAAAACACTATCTGATGAAAACTTATTTTTTATGTTCTATTTAATAATGAAATGTGGGAAAATTTTCACGCTCTGGATTATTGTCCTTTTGGATTCTACTGCTCTCTGGCCCTGTGAGATTCTGACAAACAATGGAGATGTATGCATTTCATTTGCCCACTTCATCCATGGTGCTCACTCCAATCAATTTTGCTCATGTTACTGATTGAACACTAATTAGTCATATCTACTTCAGTATTACATGAGTTAGGAAGGAGAGTTCAATGAATTCCAATTGATCATGATGTAGTCTTGTTGTATGCTATAGATATGTTTTAATTTCCAAAGCATTTCTGAACAAAGAGATTAATTTATCTTTCTTCCTTAGCTATTGCTAGTCTTTATTCAATAGAAAAAAATAGAATATCAGCACAGAAGTGATCTAAGATATTATCTAGAGCAAGTAACTGAAGGCACAAGAATGCGACAGTTTCTTTCTCTAAGCATCATGTCATACTGTATAGAGAGTCAGACTTGGAACCAGGATTAGTTGGTTTGTGTCTTGTTTATGATACATATTACCTGTGACTCTGGCCAAGTCATTTAATCTCTCAGTGAGCTAAACAACAGATTAAAAGTATAAACTGCAGAAAAGGTGCCAATGTGCCGTGGTAGAAGGTATTTCTTCTTTGAGGCTTCTCTTTGCCATTGAAAGCACAGATCTGTTTTGGAGTTTAATTTTTGTTTTATTTTATTCAGTAGAACAATCCTTCATTAGAAGGATTAGTACTATTCACCCTATAAAATCCTTTTCACATCTAAATGTTATGAATTGGTCAAAGTAACTCAACTAGTTAGTGGCAGAGCTGGGTATGGATTATTATTATTAAAGGAAAATGTTACAGGAAAGATGATGTAGCATGCTGAAGTTCACACACCTAAAATTGGTAAAGCCAGAAATAGAACCCAAATTTCCTGACTCTATAATCTGTTAGGATCTGAGATAAACCATTCTGCCTCCCGTTTCTGTTTCCCTGCTACCTCATCTGTTTTTTTTTAATATAATTTGGCATGATTTATTAGTAACTACAAATTATGGACATCTTTAATATCCATTCTAGGAAGTGACCTTGAAAAGAGCATGTATATCTTTTCTGTAATACACTTTCCAAGCAATATCAAACATGACTTCTTTTTTATGTCACCCTTTTAAAATTTTCAGCCTAATATAATGGAATGAACATATATGATATCAGAAGATCCTGGCTTAAACCTATTTTTCAACACTTACTACATCTATGACCATGACCAGGATATTTAACATCCCCTTGCTTCCATATCCTCAGCTAAAAATTAAAGAGAATTGGATTAGCTGATGTCTGACATCCATCCGAGCCCCAGATCTATTATCTTCTGTGTTACACAAGAATAGTGACTTTCCTACTTGCCACACTAGGTTTTTTTGAGACTCAAAGGAGATAATGGATGTAAACATTCTTTCTCTATTTCTATATTCATCTATAGAGCACTTATTTTATACCCACTATATCCTAGACATTGTGTTAGTGCTAAGGATTAAAGGACAAAAATGAAAGCTGAGTTCAAGTGACTCATTTGATAGGGGTGACATCTAGAAGAATATCCAGAAGAATTACAGAATATAAGAGCTTGGAAGAACCTTAGATCTCTTCTAGATTAAAGTTCTTATTTTAGACATTAGGGAGCAGAGGTCTAGATCAAGGAAGTTATTTGCTTAAGGGCAAAAAGCAACCATATGATTCATAGTTTCAAAGCACTATAAAAATGTGAGGTGTTATGACAATGATATTAAACACTGTACTTCATGTAGATGTCTTTTTTCCTCCAAAGATACATTTCACAGTTCTGTCTTTATCATTGGTGTTTAAAGGAATTACATTGTTGTAGATACTGTTTTCCTCTGCTGTTACTGCTAGCTGGTAGGTCTTCCTCATATCCCTTTCTAGCTCCAATGACTGTGTTTCTATTCAAACCATCACTTTTCAGTAAACTTTCTTCTGCATGGAATAATTTGACATCACATTACTAAATTATAGATATGCCAAATGTTCTATACAGAGGGGAAAAAAAACTACAAATTAAAGTGTAATGCTACAGCTGGGTAGCTGAGATTATTTCTTTTCTGGTGGGAAATGTGGAGTATTCATATGTGCATTCATCTTTGAGACCAATAAACTCTATAGAGAGGTAGACCTCTATCTGACCTGCCCTGCCCATATACTATGAAAGGCTAAGGGCCATTTGAAGAACTATGAATATATTGACACATTTTGAAAAAAGTCTTTTAGCAATGTGACTGTCCAATAACTTGAGTTTGTAACAATCACAGTGGGAGCAAAATAAATACTTCTGAGTCATGAGCCATTCTTATTTTAAGGAGCTAAGAGGATAAAGGACATTAGTGGAACCACCCTCTAGGCTGGGAATAATTTAATCTATTTATTTTAATTCAAAGCCACTGATCAAAATGATGGGGTAAATCTTCAGGTAAGCATCCATGGTGCATAGAAAGAGCCCTGGCTTCAGAATCAGATCACCTAACCTTGAATCCTAAGACAGTCAGTTAGTAAAGAGTTTTTGAATATCTATTATGTGCCAGGAGACAATGCTAAGCATTGGGGATTTTTTTTCTAAATGAAAAAAAGAACCCCTGACCTCAAGGAACTTAATTCTATTTGGGAGAGAGAGCATGCAAATAACTAAGTGATTAAGGAATTGATAGATAGATGGATGAACAGATAAATGTAGGGAGGAGAGAGTTGAAGAATTGGAGGCAGAGAGAAGAAGGGAGGGAAGGAGAAAAACAAAATGCATAGATAGGTAATCTCAGAGGGAAATGAACTAGCAGCCAGAAGGACTGGGGAAGAGCTAATGCAGAAAAAGCAGGATTTGATCTAAGTCTTGAAGGTACCAGGGAAACTAAGAGGCAAAGATAAGGAAAGAGATCTTTCCAAGTTTGGGGAAGACTCAGGTACAAAGATAGGAGATAAAAATCTTGTGTGTGAGGAACAGCAAGCACTCCAGTGTTGTTGAATTAGATGGAAGTAAAATGTAAGAACTTTGGAAAGGTAGCAAAAACAGGGAATAAAGAGCTTAATGACATACTGATGAAAGAGATGTTGAAAGTATGCAATAATTCCACTGCAGGTAATTTAAAGTTTCTCAACTTATCTTTTTAAAAACTTTTTTATTGAAGCTTTGTATTTTCAAGGAATATGCAAAAATAATAGGTAATAGATAATTTGCAAAACCTTGTCTTCCATTGTTTTCCCAATCCCTTTCCTAGAAAACAAGTAATCTAATACACATGCATTGAACATGTGTAATTTTTCTATACATATTTCCATATTAATGTTGCACAAGAAAAATCAGATCAAAAGGGAAAAAAAAATGAGAAAGAAAACAAAATGCAAGCAAAGAACAAAAAAAGTGGAAATATTATGTTGTGATCCACACTTAGTCCCCAAAGTCCTCCCTCTGAGTGCACATGGCTCTCTTTATCAGAAAATCATTAGAATTGTCCTGAATTACCCCGGTGAAAAGAGCCACATCCACCAGAATTGATCATCATATAATCTTGTTCTTTCCATGTAGAATACTCTCTTGGTTCTGCTCACTTCACTTAGCAACAGTTCATGTAAGTCTCTCCAGGCCTCTCTAAAATCATTCTGCTGACTTTTTCCCATAGAACAATAATATTCCATAACATTCATATACCATAACTTATTCAGCCATTCTCCAACTAGTGGCATCCACTCAGTTTATACTTTCTTGCCACTATAAAAAGGGCTGCCACAAACATTTTTGCACATATATACAAGGCCCTTTTCCCTTTTTATGATCTCTTTGAGATAGAGGCCCAGTATATACACTGCTGGATCAAAGGGTATACACAGTTTAATAGTTCTTTGGGCATAGTTCCAAATTGCTCTCTAGATCAGTTCACAAGTCCACCAACAATGTACCAGTGTCCCAGTTTTCCCACATTCCCTCCAACATTCATCATTATCTTTTCCTGTCATCTTTGCCAATCTAAGAGGTATATAGTAGTACACCTCAGAGTTTTCTTAATTTGCATTTCTCTGATCAATAATATTTTAGAGTATTTTTCATATGAACATAAATAGTTTTAATTTCTTCATCTGAAAATTGTCCATATCCTTTGACCATTTATTAATTGAAGAATGGCTTGAATTCTTATAAATTTTGAGTTAATTCTCTAGATATCTTAGAAGTGAGGCTTTTATCACAACCCTTGGATATAAAAATGTTTCCCATCAACTTATTTTTTGAGCCAAGGAAATAGCACATGGTGTAAGACCTGGACAGCACTAAAGGAGATTCCTAAGGAAAGCATCATACCCTTTTTACTCTTAGTATACTTTTTTCTTCTTTTTTGTCACCTTCTCTTTTAGTCTCTCATAAATCTCAAAACACACACACATACATACATATATATAATATATATATATATATATATATATATATGTGTGTGTGTGTATATATATATATATATCCTTAGCTCAAGACATGAGTGTAGAACTCTAAACCCAAGAAGTCTATGCAGATTCAGGCTGTTCTTTGACTCTCTCTCTTCTAAAAGGAGTTATTACAAATATATAAATATAAATATATATATAAAGCCTCTAATTTAAAGTTCAAATGATCTTATGAAGATTATTTGAGTTAGAGAAGTTCCAGATCTAGTGACATATTATAACACAATACAGTTAAGTTCTTAGTCAATCCTTTTCCTGGCATCTATAACAAGTCCTGATATTTATGTGAGTAGTCAATATACAAGTTGTTATACTCATTTTACAAATGAGAAACAGGAATATGATCATCACAGTCCTTTCTCTTACTCCCTTTTCCCACTTTCCATTGATGCATTAAAACACATTCATTTATTATTTCTTTACCACTCCCCTTATCCTAAAAGCAAGTGAGTAAGTCAACAGTGTAATATGACAACAAAAAAGCCAATGTAATTTTATACTTGATTAAAAGAAGTATGTTGCCCAAGACTGAGGCTATGAGAATCCCACTGTTCTCTCTACACATTTTAAGAAGGATTTGGAAAAACAGTCCAGAGGAAGAAGACTAAGTGAGTAATGAAGGGTCCTAAATTATACCATAAGAAAAAATTTTGAAGATATGTATACATTTGGTCTGAAAAAGAACAAACTTAAGGGAAATATGCTAGCTGACTTCAATTGTAATAGTCTTGAAGGACGATCACATAGAAGAAATTTATTTTGTTTGTTTGTGCCCAAAGAGCTGAATTAGGGTAGAAGTTACAGAGAAAAATTTAGATTTGATATTAACAAAAATTCCTAACAAGTTAAGCTGATATAAATTGAATAGCTTTACTAGAAGATTTTTATTACCATAATCACTCAAAATCTTCAGGCAAAGGCTTGCTAAATAACTACTTGTCAGGTAAAGGTTAAACTACATCATTTATCAGTTCCTTCCAAATCTGACATTCTGTGATTATGAACCTGTAATACAGACAAGTTAGAGGCAGGGGTAATTCCATAAATATCATTTACTATAATTTTTTTGACTTTATTTAGTATCATGATAATTCTAGTAACCTCATCCCAGCTTTTGATTGCATACATACCTTTGAATTAAATGAACACTTTCAATAGCAAAGTTTTATAAAGATAGCTAAGAATAAGTTGATTTGAATTACATACAATTTGAAGTAAAATGAAAGTTAATTAGCAATTTTTTCTATTACCTGATGGCCTAATCCTTCCCATGGTAAATCTGTCTGGTGATTTTAATTTCTGTAGAAAACAGATGTAATAGGAGCATAGCATATAGCTTTTACTTTTGATCTTTTACTTTATAGAAGAAACATGATCTCTGTCTTAAAATTTTTGAAGAGTCATCATGTAGAAAATAAATTTGGTTTTTTAGACTTGGCACCAAAGAGATGAACTAAGGATTGAGGGATGGTAGTTATAGAGCGGCAGATTTTAGGCTTCATATAAGGAAGATCTTGCAACAAATAAAACTATTCCAAAACAGAATAGACCAAGTTGAGAAATAGTGAGTTGCTCATCACTAGACATAGCAAGAAGAGATGGAATAAACATCTCTAAGAAATAATATAGACTAAATTTCCAAGTAGAATTGTAGTAAATAACCCCTGGGTTCCCTTCCAACTCTAGGATTCCATGATCACATGAGAGAAGACCTATGTATACTTTAGAGAATTGACTAAAGAAAATATCATTACTAATATTCTGTTTTATAATTTAATAAAGTAATTAATATATTAATTCATTTGGCCCCACTGTAAGATATGTGTTATAGATAAAAACTCCATTTTAGAGATTGAGATGGGATCCCAATTAGTTTAAGTAATTTGTCGAAGAACACAAAGTCTCAGAGGCACTATCTGACCCTCAATCTTTCAAACTCTAAATCCAACATGCTATTAGAGAATGCTGTCTTAATTATTTTCATTACTCTTGAACAAAAAGTGCAACATTGATTTTATCTAAATTTTTAAAAACTCAGAGACTCAGAAAACTTACCCAGTTTCTTCTAATAAAAAAAAAAAATCAGAGTTGAGAGTCAAACCCAGATCTTTTAATTCCTAGTCTAGTATTTTCTGTCCTTTCTCACACCCTGCTTATTTTATTACATGACTGTGAGAAAAGCTGTTCTTTGGCTTCTTTTAAAATAACAAAGCATGAATTCTTCCAGACTGACTCTTTTCCATCTTACATTACTGACAGCAAAGACAAATTCAGGAAAATCTGCAAACAGGAGACACTTCTTCTCTACTGCCAAAGAGACAAATAAGAGATGGCAGACCCATAGGGCTTGCTTCTCATCTGAGACTCCCAGGGTCAAACAGAAAAAAACATGAAATCTAGATCATCTCAGGTCTATTGGAATAGCTGGAAACATTTCAGTTAGTGCCTTGAAATCAACATCTGCTTGCAAACTCCAGCCTGAAGCAAAACAGGTCCAGCTTAAACAAAATTTGTTTGTGGGCCAGTCTGAAAGACTGACAAATTGAATAGAGATTCTGTAGCCCTATTATTATATGGTGGTGTTCTCATTCTTCCTCTTCCTCTCTGTATGTATATATGACATTCCTCAGTATTACTTCAATACCTCAAGAAGTTGGGCTTCATTATCTATTTTTCATGAATGTGGGCCTTAACTCCTGTCACCACACCAATTTGCAAGCCTGTTATGATCCTCCAAAGAAGCAAAAATTCACTGTTTTGTGGTCACTTTGCAGATGATTATACTTTTCTGATTTTCTAGTTTAATTAGTGAATATATCTCCTTCGGTAGTACAAATACCAAACCATCTACATGTTTTCTTACTGGGTTATTCTTGAATATGCCCTCCCATTAATTTTCTCCTGAAGGTTTATTCAAAGTCTATTTAATGCGCCAGACTCATGCTTTTAGATCTGTGACAACCAATGCTGCAATCAGGCTATCCACTATTATTCTCTACTATCATTATTTGGCCAACCCATCTCCTTTTTCAGTCATATACATGCTGAATAATATTTGTTGTGCTGCTTCTTACACATCATCATTAGTAATATGTTACAGCCTATTTATGTTGTTAGTTGTACTTTGGACTACTCACAGTTTTGATTCTTTGGAGACAGTGGGATTGTTATATGATTTGTAACCAATAGTATGACTAAGAAAATACTGCTGTTAATAAAAAGGGATTTTGTTAGGAACCAATTTGGGGCTGGTAAATGTATTGTGCATTTTCCCAAATGCAATTCAGTCTTTCCATTCAGCAGGAGGCTCATTACCCATCAATAGTGTCTACCTAAATACATCTACTTGGTAGATTAACCCACTAGACTGCCCATCCAATTGTACACTATATGAACAAAAAATGGGGTTAATATGAAAAAAGACAATAGCATGTTAGCATATTAGGCATTTAATAAAGGCTTTTGAATTTTTTTGGAATTGAAAGTGACATAAATTGATAAGAATTTCTTAAGCACCAGTTACCATGTGCTAGGAATATAAGGACAAAAAATGAAATAGTCTTGACTCTCAAGGATGTTGTTTTCTGAGGATACAACATTAGTATTAAAGTAAACACATAAAAAATACAAAATAGTGAGTGAGAGCACTGGCAGGTGAGAAGTTCAGGAAAAACATCATGTAGAAGGGATGTTTTGAAAGGAGTGGATTCCAAACATGGTAGACAGCTGGTACAAAGGAATGGAGAAGGGAGATGGAGTTTTTTGTGTGAACACTGAGGTCATTTAGGCTGAATTGTAGAGTTTGGAATGAGGAGTAATATATAACGAGACTAGAAAAAATGATAGGAGTCAGGCTTTGAAAGGTTTTAAAATCAACAAGGACATTTATACCTTATGCTAGGGACATCTCATGTAAGTAAATTAAATAAATGGTAATTGTATAGAATAGAATAATTGGAATACAAGCTTATCTTTTAAAGTTTCACTAAATGCATCTATGAATGCCTCTTGAGGTAAACCAAAAAAATTATGTGTCTTATCCTGTTCCAATCTAGTTTTGGCTCCTTCTTTAGCATGTCTGTTTTGAAAGCTTTTATTTTTGGGTAGTTTAAAGAGTATATGTAGGGTATGTCTATTGTTGATGTCTATTAAAAATACCTAAGTCATGTCTGGACTTGGGGGACAACATTTTTGTACATGATATCATTATTATTCCAATATAGTTTATTTATTTAATAGTTAATTTCCATAATGAAATGCAGGTGATGGTGTGTTGAAAACTAGGAAGAACAAACTCCCACTACTTAAGTTTCATAAGTTAATAATTTTGTATGGCCTGTGAGTGATGTTATAAATATATAAATGGCCCTTGGCAGAAAAATGGTTTCCCACCCTCACTCTGTTTATAGTATGAGAATTTGCAAACATTTGACATATAATTTTGACTTTCTGTGTCTTTCTAAGTATTTGGTAGATAGTAATTTTTGTAGCCTGAAGTGATATATTGTAAAGAATTTAGCATAAATTTTGCTTATGCAAAGAAAAGAAAAAGTTAAATATTTAAAATTTAAAAATTCAAAGCCAAGAAAAATTTAAATATCAGTAATCTTATGTCACAGTAAGAAAAGAGATAATAGTTTTTAATTCATCTTACTTCTATACTCAGGGATAGTAATTGATGAATTAGTAATGTGTATAAATACCCCCCCAAAAAAATGATGGTGGTTATAAATATTCAAGAAGTAATGAGAAATTTTACATGGGAAACTTATTGCACAATCACTTCTAGTTCCTAGAAAGCTAATATTATGAACTAATGATAGTTTTGACTTCCTATTTGATGCCCAAAACATATTGAATTTTGTATAATTAAAAAAAAATTAAAATGATTTTCAAATATCACAATATTTGCTATGACACAAATTTTTACATAGTGTTCTAGAGCTACTATGAGATATTTATGTATGTCCAAGATTACCTTGTTTGGGTTGGTTTTCTTCAGGGATTCTCTGAACCACTTTAAGGAACAGATCCCTACAGGTGGATTTGTGTAGTGAAATCTTGAACTATTCTAATAGGAACATCTCTGGACTACTAAACAATAGCCTTTGATGTTTGGAATCCTTGAAGTTTTCCCTTCTGTCTCCACTGCCAAATACCCCAAATCTTGAGGACACCAGGTTATATCAGTTAATTTCTATTCATTCTTTTAATTATGGCATTTTTGAAGCCAAAAGAAACAAGATTTTCCCTTTGCTAAGGAAGGATCCAAACTCAAGCCATTTCAGACGCTAGAGAGAACTTCAATATGCTAAAGAGAATATACAAGTCAGGAACTTACTGGAGTGCTAATTATTTTGAGAGTTTATTTAATTCCAATTTACATAAACAAAGCCATGAGCTATCCTCTTATTCTCAGAGTGTTATTAAACATTTTTTTTAATCCATCTAGAAGAAAATAAAGAGGATTTGGCTTAACTATGACAGGATTTTTTTGTTTTAAAGATTCAAGCAGATTTTTAAAAAATCTTTTTGAAGGTAGACATAATATAAAGTACAACCAAATTATGCCGATATTTATTAACTGTGCTCAGAACCACTTCTCAAAGGAACCAGTAGAAAGAATATAAACAAAAATTCCTTGAAAACAGAAACTGTTACATTTTATTTCCTCAATACAATCCTTCCTCAATTTTAGGAAGGATCTTAAAAAATAGAGAATGTTCAAAGGAAAGTGACCAGGATGATTAGGGACTCAAAGCCATTTTATGTAAAGATCATGGAAAGAACTGGACATGTTTAATTTGAAGGAGAGCTGGAGAAGATAATAAGACTACCTTCTACAGTATTGCACATAAGATTTGTACTATTTTAGTGTTTAGAGACAATGTAACATAATGGATGTAACCCTGGGAATCAGAAAGATCCTGGGTTAAATACTACCTCTGATACATATCGACTATAATATCCTGGGGAAATTATTTAAAACCTTAATGATCTGAGATTATAGGTTCATGAATTAGCATTGATGGAAGATGTTTCTCATGCAGGGAATTATCTAATGAAATAAATCCTGTTTCTATACCTGTAAGGTTTGCAAAGCAATCATTTGTTCCTCACAACCACCCTCTGAAGTGATTACTACAGATATTACTTGTATTTTACATATGAAGAAACTGAGGATCAGAGAGATTTTTCAACTATCCCATAATCATAACAAATAAATGTCAATAGTAGGATTTAATCCCAAATTATTCCTGACTCCAGGGCCTTTTTGTAATACCATGATATTTCCCATAGCCATGACAACCATAACTTTGATTTTCAAATATTTGAAATGCTGTCAGATAGAATTAGAATTGCATTTTTTCTATTTAGTCCCTGTGAATAGAAATAAGCTGAGGAGGTGGAAGTTAACAGCAAAGTAGATTTTGGTTAAGTATAAGGAAATACTTTCTAACAAAGTTTTTCAGAAATGGAATGGATAACTCTAAAGAAGAGGTTCTTAATCTTTTTGTATTCATAGAACCTTTAATAATATGATGAAATCTATGAAGCCCTTCTTAGAATATTATTTTGAAATTCATAAAATACATAGAATTACAAAAGAAATCAATTATATTTAAGTAGTTATGAAAAACATTTAAAATTCATAGATTCCAGGTAAAAAAAATTATGTTTTAGTTATTTTCAAGTTTAAATTCAAGGACTAGAGACCCAATAAGAAAACTGAGTAGTATAGAATTGAATTTACTTTGCTAATGATCACACAATTAGTTACAAATGCAAACAAAATTCAAATTTCCTTATTCTCAGCCAAGATTGTTTTCCATTCATCTATGTTTGAACATCCTTAACTCTGCTTATATGGTTGTCAGATAGTTGAGAGATTTATCTAATCTCATCAATCAGAAGTAGGTCACAAAAAAACTGGAAAACAAGAGGTATAGAACCATATAGGAATTTAATTCCTATGTAATGTTCACATTTTAGCTTTATCATTTTGAAATAGATCTCAAATGTATAGATATTTAAGTCATAGACATCAAAAAATTCTCAAGAAAAAATGCTAAAATTTAAAAAATAGAATAAAATTTCATGTTTATGCTGACTCTGTTGTCCCTCTTTAATATAGTTAAAATAGTTGATTATTACTATCTGTCAGTAAGATCCCAATAATGATTTTGTCATCTAATTCTTCAATCTGAAGCCATATCTTGTAGCATACTTTTCTTATTCTTATTCTTGAGTCAAATTCACACTGAAGTCAAGTTCTTTTATTCTGCATTAGATGTTGATTCATACATGAAAACTTTTTCCATGTGGTTCTCTTACCAATGCTCACAATAAATATTACCAGTGAAGACAATAAAGTATTCTATAGAATGATGTTTTCTATTACTCTTGGGCACATAATGAAACCAGGTCAATCAGTTCCTTTTTTTATATACCTAAGTAGATTTGATCATATGGGGTCTTTCTTTTAGTTGCAATTTTTGTATATATTCTGAATTCCTCTCATTTAAGAGTTTCCATGAGTGAATTAATGTATGAAAATTCATGAATGTATCAAAAACTTTATTGAATTTTAATATAGTAAATACTTTGTTTCCTGCTGGGCAAATAATTATAAAGGTAATGCAGTAACTGTCTTCAAAATATTTAAATTCTAATAAAAAATGACAACACATAAAGGAATAATGGCAGAGAAGACTGTTTTGATTTGGAAAGTCAGAAAGATGGTTAATAAAACCATTGTGGAAATCTGCCATACTCTTTTGAGAGGCAGTGTCAGTATTAGTTTGGATATGGTTTCAGAGATGAAAAACAGAGAGTTGTGAGTGAGAATAATTATATATACAGCAACATGACAGCCAGAAAATGGCCTTGGTAAAAAAAAAAGTCTCCATCTAAATTGTTTTAGTTCCTCAAGTGTTTTGTTAGTTGTTCATCTTTTGAAAGGAAATTATTTATTTAAAGTAACCATTTTTTAAAGTAATATTTGCAGCTGGTCTAAAAACTGCCTGATTCTTAGTATCTTCAACTTCTTTTTCTACCACTCTGTCTCTTGGAGAAACAGATCAGTAAGGGAACAGGGACCATCTGCTATTTATTTATTTTATGGATATTCAAGACCAAATAATTTAGCATCCAGTGAATAGACTTCTGGTGTTGACCCACAATTTAGTTATCTAGACTGTTGTTGTACAGGTAAGTTTTGATAACTTCAGAAATATAGATGATATGAACTTACCCAAATAATATTTGAAAGTTTAAATAAGTTTCTTTTATACTTATTTGTTATTGTAACATTTGAATAGTAAAATTTTTATTTTTATTTTAATAAGATGTCATTACAGTTTGAATACTATTTTTTCTGGGTGACATGTTTTCAAATCTGTGGATTGGTAAAGAGCAGCATAATAAAGTAGTTTACAAAATTCAAAAATTGGTGAGACAAAATCAAAAGATGGTGATTGTGTTGAATTTTAATTATATAATTATTTTTATTATATTATAATTTATATTTTATATAATTTATTTTTTGTAAATGTGGTACCATTTATATTTTTGGAGTTTTTAAAGCTTATATCTGCACTAATTCTTTGGGGATAACCTCTTTAGAAGGAGTATATCCTCAGATCTGTCCTGAAACTTTTCCAACTTAGTAGAATATATAAGAATTTGAACTTCCTGAACATAGCCTTCAAGAACATAGGTTTCACTCTATAACATGATGTTATATTAGAGATCATCAGTGGAGAAATTGTGAATTTATTTGACACCTACATTTTAAGCCATGATCAGTTTAAAGATAAATGTAGTATTATAGAAGAATTTCAGTACTATAGCTAAAAGAAAAAGCATTTCCTTTCATGTAATGCATTTTATTGTTATTATTATTAACAATAATTTTTCCAGACTTATAAACGTGGACTCTACAAATTGCTCTAGGAAAGTAATCATAAACTTGGCTGATATATTTTTAAAGGAGATTAACAATTAAATTGGAAAGGTAGGTTGGGGGCAAGGCTATAAAGGACTTCAAAAGCCAAAAAGAGAAAATTACATTTGCTCTTAGAAGAGGGAACCATTGTAGTTTAATGAATGAATGAGTGACCTGGTTTGGTGAATTACATGCTATATGTTGCTCATGTTTTAGCACTTTTTTTGAAGATGAAATATCTTACTTTAAAGACTGATATCAGTGCTGAGAACTGTTAACTAGATAGAATACTAAATCTATGTACTATTATACTTCAGAGCAATCTTCTAATAAGTCAAAAATATTAGATTTATAGACCTGGTTGCTGCTATTAGAGTAGAATTTTTTTATATAAGCATACCCATAAATATCCATATATATTTATGTATTTTAGACCAGATCAATTTAAATATTTGATTTTTAAGAGACTATCAGATAATATGGTATCTACTACAGAATTATAGACCACATAAAAGGTCAATAAAATAAGATTCAACTTACTGTGAGGCCTAACATTAATCACAGGGCTCCAAAGGCAGGTAATAACAAGCCAACAACATTTTATACCTTTGAATAAAATTATAAAGAGAGAGTTGATGCAGGAAAACTTCAAATAGATGTAACCTGCAGGTGAATCACTGGGAGGGTTGTAGAAATAGGGTGGATCTTTTTAAGAAAAAAAAAAAGAGTTGGGTGGATTTGGAAACAAAAAAGCAAAGCTACTAATAAAATTTTTTCTAGTTCTATTAAATAATTCTCTGTTAATTTGATAAAGCATTCAATAAGCTAATTTTAACTAGAATTGTCATTCTTCTTCTGTTGGCTCAGCTCACCCATGAGCAATTAATACTTCTCCAATTGTTTAAATCCGTCTTGATTTTGGTGAAAAGTGTTTTATATTATGTTTATATAGTACCTGGATTTGTCCCAGTAGGTAGCTCCCAAGTATTTTATATTATCTGTAGTTATTTTAAATGGAATTTATCTTTCCATCTCTGCTTGATGGACTTTGTTGATAATATATATAAATGCTAATTATTTATGTGGAGATTTTTTATATTCTACAACTTTGCTGAAGTTGTTTCAAATGCTTTTTTTTTATAGTTGATTCTCTTAGATTCTCTAAATATATCATCATATTGTTTGCAGAAAATGATAGTTTTATTTTCTTGTTACATTTTCTAATTCCTTTTATTTCCTTTTCTTCTTTTATTATTATAGCTAGCATTTGCAGTACGATATTGAATAATAATCATTATAATAGGCATCCCTGTTTCATCTCTCATCTTCTGGAGAAATTTTATAATCTATCCCTATTACAGATAATGCTAGCTGATGTTTTAGATAAATATTACTTAACATTTTAAGGAATGCTAAATGAATTCCTAAGATTTCTAATATTTTTAATAGGAATTAGTGCTATATTTGTCAAAAGCTTTTTTGACATCTATTGAGATAACCATGTGATTTTTTTATTGATATGATCGATTATGTTGATAGCTTTCCTAATACTGAACAAACTCAATCCATTAACTTTTTAAGATATTTTTCTAATTGTTACAATATAGATTATTTCCTTTGAATCCTATATATTTTATTTATATTTGACTCATTTAGAAATATTATTTTGAGAAAAAGTTTATAGACTTCCCCAGAATTCTAAAGGGATCCATCATACACACAGATTAAGGGAGGGAGAGGTTAAGAATACCTGTTGCAAGGTTAATTCGATCCTTGATGAACATCTTACCTTTATATATGGTAGAACATAGAAATTCCCTCATAGGAAGCTGAAGTTTTGTTTTGATTTTTCTGTATCAGAAGCAACATGATTCCATTGAACTTGAAGGGCCTGAGTGACATGATCAAAAGCTCAATCCCATACAAACTTATTACATTTTTGTGAACAAGACTCAGAAATTAGATATACTTTTCCTAAGTACAGTCATTTGTAAAATGTATTTTATGTTTCCAGGAATTCCTTGAAAATAATAATAATTTTTAAAGCAAGGACAAGTTTAATCTGTGCTTTCTTGACCACCTATCATTACCAAGTCAAAGCTATACCAAGAACATGCAAAATAATGAATAAGCTACCACTGAACTCTCAAACTTTGGAAATGACAATCTTAATATGTAATTGAACCATTTATAGGGGACAGCACAGGGTAAAGGAATTAAAATTAACTGTCATCAATGATTCTCATTAGAAGATACAATTGCATATTAGCATAATGTGTTTAGAATAATAACCAACCTCCAGGCATTTTGAAGTTCTCCTAAACTGTAACATTGGGCTAAAAACAAACTCCCATTAGATGGTTCACTTTTATTTCAGTCTCCATAGAAACTGAATGTTCAGATGTGTTAAGTTATTTTTGTCTATGAAGTTTTTACATGTCTCATAATTTGAACATGTGCATAGGCAACCATCCTTGTGCAAACTAATTATAGGAAAGGGCACTACCATATATGGTAGTTAGATTTTGTGGTTTTACATGAGACAAGAACATGTCCAGGTGATAAAAAAAAACAAAACAAAACATAAAAGCCTCTTACAAAGGATGCTCATTTGGGAGTATTGTATCAAATATTCTCATGTCGATCAAGAGGTAGTTTACCAATGGGAACAGAGCATGGGACTGTGTCTTTCAGGAGAAAAGGCACTGGCTCTGGATTTTAGGAGGCCTAGTTCAAATCCTACTTTTATCACTACTGGTATGACCTTGAACCAAAATTTTTAATCTCCTTCACTGTTAATTTCCTCATCTGAAAAAGTGGAGAGTTGGCCTGAATGACTTTGAGGTTTCTTTCAGCTTTGAGTCTATGATCCTATTAATTTTCATAAGCATTTATGATTCCATATTCAATGCCACATGGGTTTAAGTTCTGTGTCAAGGTAAGTTGGTTAATGTTTCAGTGATCCTTAAGCTACTCTCAAATTCTGTAAGTTTCAAGAAAGTTGCTGATCTGCATCAGTTCAATCCCTGGTCTCCCATTTCAATGAAAATATTGTTCTGGGTTTAAAAAGAACAATTCTTCCACAGCATCCAAGTCCATTAACTTCTGAACCCCAGTGCCTGCATATCCTTGCTTCATTGAATAACATGAAATAGGGCAAGCCTGGCTTGGGCCACTTTATATTTCCTGCATAAAACTGTTTCACTGGGCTTTGGATAAAAGTGAAAGCAAATATTCCTTGACATCTAAAAATAGTCCTGTACTGGATAAAAACTCATATTCATATTCATATTTTTTTCAAATTTTTTAAAATTGATTTAAGAAAGTTGCTAGTTGATTCACAAGCACTTCAAATGGGGTAGGGGCGGGTGAGGGTTTGACATTCTTCTAGGCTTTCTTTTTCCCCTGAGCCAATATCATGCTTCCTGTGAAATAAACTTAAAATATCATCATGCGGAGGAGGGAAGGCCTTAAATAGCATCACACTATGGTGGGTGAATGGTTATTTACTTAGGAATTAATTTTAAGGAAAATCTAAGAGTTCCTCCTATTAGATGCCCACACATTTAGGAACAGCATTTATATAAAGAAAAAAATTCCTAATAGCTAGAACCAGCCCAAAGGAAACTGGCTCCTTTGGGAGGTAATAGGTATCTTGACATTAGAGGTCATCAGAACCTGAGTGACTAATTGTTGGGGATGTAAAGACATTGTTCAGTAACTGACATTGTAGAAGAGACTCATTCAGAGATAGGATGGATTAGAGACCTCTTCTAGCTCAAGGATTTTTTTTTTATTCTGAGCTTATTTCTTGCCTCTAATAAAATAAACCAAAAAAAAAATTGAGATTTCTCATCCTCCTTCTTCAGTATTAACATTCTATATTCTATCTTAGAGCTTTCACAGTCAATATTCTATATACTATAATACAAATTGGATGGACAACTAAATGGTGAAATGGATAAAGCTTTAGGTGCTCCATAAAAAATATGCAACTTCAAATCTGGCCTCAGTCACTCATTAACTGTGTGAGCTTAGACAAGTTACTTAATCCTGTTTGCCTCAGTTTCCTCATTTGTAAAATGAACTGAAGAAGGAAAAAATGCAAACCACTTCAGGATCTGCCAAGAAAACCCAAAAGGAGTCACAAAAAGTTAGAAATGACTAAAAACAATAACCAATAATTTAGTTCCCAGGTCTGACATTCTGTATTCTATATTATCAGGTCCCTGCAAATTTTAATATTATATGCCCTATGTTCATAAACTCTCTTCCTGCTCTAACATTCAGTGATGCTGGGATGATAAGGATAGTGTAGGTATACTTGGTTACAGAGACATTTTAAAAGCAGCAGGTTCAAAACAAAAGGACTTTGCTGCCTCCAAGCTACAGCAGGGAATAGCTTCAAAATTTTCCCCACTCAGAAACTCCCTAAAGCCCAGCTGTATTGTATACACAGCTAATGGTAAAAAGCTGTGGGGTTTCCAGCACACTTTGTGGAACCAGATACTAGAGGGAAAAGAAACAAGCAAAACAAAATATGCAAAAACCTCAAACCCTGTTTTAAGAGAAATGAGTTAGTCTTATAGGCCAGGGACAATAGGTCAAAATAGCAAATAGAGAAGTAAAAGTGGAGAGATCACCTGCATATGTCCTATACACATACATATGAGCTGGTAAATGGAATGAAATTTATTGTGTCATTTATAGATTACAGGACTGATTGCCAACTAGATAATACTTCCTGTCTTGATGTGAAAACCCATCAGAGTTTAGAAACAGAGAGCTACTGGGTGAAATTCTCTTTTAGGCCTGATTTTCATTCCTACTCGACATCACCTGCTGGCGGGGAGCATTGCAGAGAAACAGGTGGATCTTTTCAACCTGGTGGGGCTAATGTTAAGGAGTTAGAAGGCAGTGTAGTCAATGTGAAAGTAGCCACTGTTAGAGCTGCCTAGCAACGGGAGCTCGTATATACAAAGCCTGGAAGAAGTAAGGCAGTAAGGCTGAGGAGAAATTTGAGAGATATGCTACCGGACAGAGTTTCCTCCATTGGGATCCAAACTCCAATGGGAGGGGAGAGCTAGAATAGGCAAGAGGACAGTCAGTGGAAATCTGTCTTATTGAAGGGACCTAGTGTGGTAGAGGTGACATGAAGGGGGTAGGTGAAATGAAATAGTAGTAAGTGAAAAGGGTGAGCATAAGACAAGAGTAACAAGGGGCTAAGCATATATGTGTGTGAAGGTTTTCAAGACAGGAAAAATTCTGATATTCGTTCTTTTGTTCACTCAACATTTTATTACATACCCAATGTTGGGTCATCATCTCATAATCTTTGAGATTCAAGTATTCCTTGAGTATTCAAGGCTCTCCTGGCTCTAAATATCTAATCTCTCTTATGTCCTTTGATCATATAATCACCTCTATCTTCAATTCTTTGGTCCTACATCCTTTATTAATGACCTTTAATATCTCTGGAACCAAAAAAAAGTCAAAAGTAGCTAGATGAATAGCTATTTAAATCATGGTATCTCCAGATATATTTAAATCTGAACACCTCGTTTCATGGCAAACCCATATTCATCATTATTGACTAAGAATTTGCAAGGCACCATACCAGAATTCATAAGAATTTGGAACTGTTTTACAGTTTACAATGGAAGAAATACATGGAGACCTATGTAAGAGAGTGATAATCATGCTCAATATAAAATTTATTCAGCACATGGTAAATATATTTTAGAGTGTCAAAATCTTAGTGAAGCTTTAAACTTTAATAATCTTAAAGCTATATACCTTATATACAGGAAGCCCAGATGCTAGCAATATCATAGTCCAACAAGTAAATTGGAATCAGTGGAAGGCCTTGAATGGCAAGATCAGGAATTTAATTGCTTGAAATATAGAATCTTATTCAAAGATTAATCAGGCATTGGTACTGATATTTGCTCAGTGATATGGATATTGACTGGAAAATGGATATGTTTTTTCTTGCATAAAGATAATAAAGTTATTAGAAGGCTATTTTAATATTCTAGGTATGAAGATATGAAAGATTACAGTATAGTCATTGAAGGGGAAGAGGGGAAAAAAGAGTTTGATTTTTGAAAGATGTCAGAGGCAGAAACAATAAGATGTAGGAAACAAGTTGATGTGAGTTAAGAATGAAGGAAAAGTCAAAGATAACTCCACAGATAACTGTGGGGATAAGTGGGGAGAAACAGTAGTCAGACTTCTGTTTGGCAGATTCCTAGAAGAATGTAAATTTTTCCAGGCTTTTCTATAATCAGATTGTTCAGCATTTTTTATTGAAAAATAATATTCCATTACCTTGGTGTACCACAACTTATTCAGCCATTCCTCAATTGATGGGCATCCACTACTTTTCTAGTTCTTTGCTATCACCAAAAAAAAAAAAAAAAAAAAAAAAAGCTACTACAAACATTTTTGCACATGTGGGTCCTTTTCCCTCCCTTATGATTTTCTAAGGATACAGACCCAGTAATGGCATTGCTGGGTCAAAGGATTTGCACAGTTTTATAGCTCTTTGGGCAGTGTTCCAGATTGCTCTCCAGAATGGTTGGATCATTTCACAGTTCCACCAACAATTCATTAGTATCCCAGTCTTCCCATACCCCCTGCATTACTTATCCTTATCTTTTCCTATCATCTTAGCCAATCTGAGAGGTGTAAGGTGGTAGCTCAAAGTTATTTTAATTTACTTTTCTCTAATCAATAGTGATTTAGAGCATATTTTCATATAACTATAAATGGCTTTAATTTCATTGTCTGAAAATTGTTCATATCCTCTGACCATTTATCAGTTGGGGAATGACTTGTAAGAATAGCTGTATTTTCACAAATAAACACACCTCTGATTGGGGAGAAAAATCTCTCTACTTGATTTCAGTTGACCAAATTGTTCCTAATTGGCTGTTTTTCCAAAGACTTCCTTGTTTCACCAACTAGTATTTTTCCAGCTGTTTCGTATAAGCAGATAAAGCCTACAACCAGCATTTTGCATCTCCTTCAGAAGCAAACTTTTGGTGATTTAAAGAAACTTCTTATTTAATAAGTAAGAGCTGCATTCTGAAGCATTTTTGCAAATTTTTGGCTTCCTTGTCCTATGTATGCACCATATTTATAAAAGCAGTATGTTTCTTAATCATACATGATGTTGAGGATTGAACAGAAACATTTCCATATGTATGCTTGCTTGTGAGCCTCCGAAATTTGTCTCTGAAAATGTTCATTTTCTTGTCCTTGTAAATATGACTGAAATGATGTCAACCTTGCAAAATGTCTTCAAACAATCAAACAAATGCACAAAATGAATTTTATCACAGACTCTGTTACTTGAAAGAAAATAGGGGATTTGTCAAATTATTATTATACAAGTAATTCAGAAATTGGCTATTTAATATTGTATATGTGTACCTTTAATATGACTGCCCTAAATGACACCTTGTTGTTGCTAAAAATGCTTATTTAATTAAAAGTTTCCAAAAGAAGTATATAGAACACAATCGTATTCGTTAAAAATGAAGAAAGTGATGGATTTTATTGTCTAGTATGTATATATCCTTAACAATTGGCCTTTGGTGTTGTGAACATGTGTGCAATTTTTTCCATAAAGAAATTCTTTGCAATGCTAAGGAGTCTAGTATTCTATAGAATTAGGATATAGAAAGAGCAGGTAACACATTACATTGTCCAAAAATGCATTTTTATTTAGTCCTACAATTAACTTTTCAGAAGCCTGTAGTTGTTTCCATAAAAATCCCAACAGACCATGGGACTTCATTTAAATTGCTATTTTCTTCTTCTTTATCTTGGTCTGATAGTTTGATAAGGGACTCCGATCTCAAACTGAGTCACAAGATATTTAAAAATATGTACTGTATTTAAGTTGATTAATTATGTTAGATGGAATATTTTTACATAAATATATTCTCTCTTCTCTCTTCCACTTTAAAAAAAATGGACCAGGGACTATTTATTAACAAGAAGTTATCCTTAAATTCTCGTCCCAGCCCATATTAATGCCCCTTAGTTAATATCCTTTAAAAAAAAATTGTGGAATTTATGAAGAGCATTGGACTTGGTAGTGAGACAATCTAAATTCCAGCTTTGCCACTAATTAGCTGTGGGATTTTGGATGAATCACTTCATATATCTGAATGATGAGAAAGCATTTATTAAGCTCTTATTATGAACAAGGCATTATGCTAATCTCTAGTGCAGACCTCTGTCATATCTTCCAGAATAACCTTCTAATGAGTTTCACTGAATCAAGATTCTCACCTCTTCAATCCAATCTCCATTCAGCTGCCAAGGTGATTTTTCTAAAATGTGTATTTCACCATATCACTTCCCTGACCAAGAATCTACAATGGCTTCCTATTACCTCTTAAATCAAAACTTTTCTCCTCCATATGGCACTTAAAGCATATACTAACATGGCCCCTTCCTATCTTTCCAGCCTTTTTATAAATTATTCCTCTTCATGATTTTACAATTTGGCTACTCTGACTTAACTGCAGTTACTAACTTTTAACACCTGATTTCCCATTTCCATGTTTTTGCACATCCCCTTGCCTAAAATAATTTATTTTCTCATCTTTGCCTCTTAATTTCACTGACTTCCTTCAAGACTCTGAATAAGTTCATCTTCCATAGGAGGCTTTTTCTGCTACCTATAGCTTCTAATGCCTTTCACATTACCTCCCATCTACTCAATATTTTATCTTTTATGTTTCTAGTTATTTACATGTTATCTCTACTTCATTAGAATCTACACATTATGTTTCTTGACTGACTAAACAATGGGGACATAAATACAAAAAGAATGACAGTTCCTGCTAGTAAGGAATTTGCATTCTAATGGGAGAAGACAAGTCAGATTTAGGTCCTGGAAGTAATTGGGAAAATGTTAGTGTCTTGAGCAAAATGGTATTGTTGATTTGATTACCTAGCCCAGAAGAAGAACTAAGGTAGCAGGTAGTTGAGGTGGATCAGATAATATCTAATGCCCCTGCAGCTAATATTCAATGAGCCCAAAATTGCACTAACATAATTCTCAGATACTTTATCATGACTAGGAAGTGACTCTAGGCAAGATAAGCCTAGATAGCAAGATAAATGTAGGCAGAATTTTATTCCAGTTTTCTCATTTGACAAAAGAAGTAAGATTTTGATTGTTATATGCCAGATTCTCCTTACTCTTACTTGGATTTGCAATAATTGTAAATCTTTCTCCTCTTCAATTCATTTTCTATATGATTGCCAAATTGATATTCCTAAAGAATAGATTTGACCATGTCAATCCCTTATTCAGAAAGCTTCTGTGGTTACCTATTGCCTGTATGACAAAAAACAAACTTTTGTTTGTTGTTTAAAGCCCTTCACAATTTGGCTCCAACCTGCTGTTTCCCAGTATTTTACAAATTACTCTATTTAATATACTCTTCTTTCCAAACAAATTGGCTTCTTTGATGTGTCTTGTACTTGGGATTCTATCTCTTACTAGCTTTCCCCATACTGGGATATATGCCTTTATTCTCCACCTCTTTTTAGAATCTCAAATTAGAATTTCTTCAAATTTCACCTCAGTAGCACACCCTATTTAAGACTTTTTCTGATAATTCCTCCCCACCTCATTGCCAATACTTCTCACTGACCTTATTTTATATTTTTGCATATATTTTGTACTTACCTTTACATATTTATACCCTGACAAAAGAATGTAAACTCCTTCTTGACGGCCTGTTTCATTTTTGTATTGGTGTCTTCAATTCTTAGTACAATGCTTAGCAAAAATTCGGTGCTTAATAAATTCTTGTTGAATTCTTGAGTAAAATGATTGTAATATACTCAGAAATATCCTACCTAGAGAAGATATTTTCACATCAAGGCTGAGTAGAAGACTAATATCTCTCTTCCAAGGAGCAAGTCAATAAAATTCAAAGATGATTATCACTGAGAATAGATTACTGGCTGATGAATATTTTTTTATCACAACAAATCTTAAAGAGTATCTACTAAGAATAAAAAAGGGGTAAGGAAAGAGGTAGGACTACCCACTCTGTGAAGAAAAAGGTTAAATGATATGTTATTTGTCACACAGATAGTATGAGTCCTTTGGACCCATGTCTTATTGGCTCTTGAAACTGGCTTTTTATCCATTGTGCCACAGTATCTGTAATTTCTACTACATCATCTGTGCTGATGCTCATTTTATTCCCTCTGTCTAAAAATGACCTCTACCCATTGGTTTGCCTGTCTGATCTATAATAATGCTTTCAACTCAAGTTCAAATGGGCCTTACTCCATATACCACTCCCTAGTCTCTCCAGTCAAAAAAAGTGATTTCTTCTGCCTCTGAATTTCCCATACCATTTCTTATTGCATTTATACCTTACATGGTATCATAGTAATATCAATTGATGATTTTATAAAAAAAATTCTTCCTTAGGAAAAGTTCTGATATCTGTTCTCTAAATTCTCCTTCAATTCTGGAGTTCCATAGTTCTTTGATTCTATAAGCATACAATTTATTTGTCCAATAGTAGAGCATAAGCTTTCCCTTCTCCCCCAAAAGACAGAGACTATCTTATTCTCCCATAATCCCACAGTACTTATCATAATACATACGATTATACTTGTACATAGTTGTAATCAACAAACATATATGAGTAAATGATCTGTACTGTTTTTAGGTCAAATAGTTTCTTTTTAAGGACTAACATGACATATGCCTGCTGGATGTCAACTCCTTGTCTCAAAAGATTTGATATATATTTAATGGCACATATATCATATTCAGTTACCTAATAAAATGTGATCTGATACATTGGTCAGACTCAGCCTCAGTGATTTGTATTTACTGAAAATTATGTAATATAAGTTAATTTCCTCATGTCTATTGTTTTTGGAATACAAATGTATATAGCTTTTTAAATTATTTTAAAATAGTATACAAAAATGGATTAGTCTGAACACATCTATGGATTCAAATACTATTGATATTTTAAATGACACTTTCCACACTTCAATACTAGAGACAGTTTTCCAGTTTGCTGCCATGGATTTCTATGAGCTGTAGAGAGACAGTAACTGATGGATTTAGACTGTTCCTGTTTTGTAGTCATAATATTCATTATACATAATTAATATTGCAACAAGGGAATATTTTGAAGATACTCTGTGCTGAGTATACTTGTTTATCACTGTCAGTGAAACTTTAAATTGGCTTGGACTCATTTCCTGTTCAAATTAAATGTAATATCAAGCATGCATTATTTGTGAAATTGATTTATTGCATGTGTGTGCATCTAAAATGTGAGTAGACTGATCACACTGCCAAAACCTGCTGCTTTTATTTAGTGCCTTTCAGGGGCATATTTAATTCTGTGGGTTTGTTGCTTTCTTGCAGTGTAGAAAGGGAGGTTTAGATAAGCGGATGAGAAGGATTCTCTGCTCTGTGTTTGGCAGCTGCATGTGTTATGTGCATATAAGATAGAGTGCTCATCTTGCAGTCAGAATTTGAATCTCCCCTGGCTGGTATTTACTAGCTGTGTGACCATAGGGAAATCATCAAACATCTCTGAATCTGACCCTCATTTATAAAACGTGGTACCAACAACACAGGGTTGACCTGCATCTCAAGTTAATTTTATGTTCATGATGTACCAGCTATTATAAGTAATCTATGGAATTAAATCAGTTTCCATTTTTTTTTTACAATTTCCACATATAGATGTTCATTTGTTAACTTAGTAGCTAGACTACTCTATATACAAAGAGTACTCAATGCAGTGACCTCATTGAATATGTGTTTATATTTCTACCACAGCCAAGTGACTTGTCTGTGATCTATATTCCAAAAGTATTATGATTTCTAAAAGAAAAACAGTGTTGGAAGTGATCTCAGAGATCCCTTACATCAAATGTGATTGCCTGCTCTCTGTAATATTCAGTCTCTGCTTGAATACTTTCTTGTGATAAAGATTCCTTTCCATTTTCTTTTTTTCCAGAGCTCTAATTGTTAGAAAGCTCTTGTTAATGTTAATCCAAATAATTTTTCACATTAATATTCATTCATCTGCCTTCTGGATCCACATAAAATGAACCCAAATAACAACAACAGAGAATTATTCCATTTTCACATAACATGACTTTAAATATTTGAAGAGTTATTATGTTCCAGTAAGGCTTCTTCAAGTTAATCACCTCTAATTCCTTTATCTGATCTTCACATGGTATGGATCTTAGTCCCTGAATCATCCTGCTTTTAAAAATTCAATGTAAAATGCTTAGTATTATCTACTGAATTGACATAATTTACCAGATCATTTTTTTTAACATGACTTGTCCCAGAACTATTCTTCTCCCTTTATGTTTACCTTGGACCTCATAAGAACCAAGAAATTTTTAGTCTTACATAGGAAATAGCCCAAGTAGAATATTTCTCTCTTTATATGCCCTATTTGCTTTAAAAATATTAAATGAGAATTTTGCTTGGGGATAATGATCTCCCAAAATTTCATAAACTATATTTTTTGTCATGAGCTTTCTTCAGATATATATACTGGCTGTTGACAAAGTTAATGAAAGCACTAATAAGAGATATATGTCTGTAAATACCAAAAGGATTGGAACAAAAATACTAAATTTTAAATTTAGAAGTTCTAAATGAAATTAGAAAATGTTATATTGTTATTTATTTTCTTTGTTGACTACTGTATTTCATTAAAACTGTATTCAAATTTTATTTTTAGCTTAGGTATGGACAAGTGTGTATAGTAAAACCAAAATTTTCTCTTTTAAAAAATTGAGAATATGCTTGTACCCTCAGAGCCCCTTTTTAGTTCTTTCCTAAAGGTCAATTCTAAAAGGCCACCATGGCTGTAAAACGACCTTTTTTTTCCAAAAACAAGGGAAATATGGGCACTAAGATCCCAAACTAGGCTTTCTTTCACATATGAAGCTATGGACATTTAAGGAATACGGTGGGATTTCTTTTTTTTTCTTTTAATCTGCTATTTTAGAGCACTCAGATTATTGAATTTCTAAAGTCGTCTAACAAATATCAGAGAAAAATAGAAGATGCTCAAGCTCTATCATAACTTGTCAATGACCAAATAGTTTGGGAACAGTTTTTTTGTATTACTAAATGTTTTAATTATTAGAGAGGATATACAAAAATAAAAAATTACCTTCTTTGGCTCTAGGCAGAACAAATTACCTGCATCCATGATAAAATAAACTTAGGCTGGGAAGCTCTATAGATAGATTTCACGCATAAGGGTCCAATCTGTGGTTTCATTGGTATAGGGAAGTCCTTGTTGAGAAAACTTCTACCAGATCAAGTCAGCACCCCTCTGCCACACATAATCTCAGAGAATTGGCTAAGGCACCCATTTTCTCCAGTATTACACAGCCAATGAAATTGAGCCCTAAGTCTTTTCCTGGATCCAAGATTACATCTCCTACATTATATAATGCTACATATCTAATAATAATCATTTGATTTAATAAATAATCATGTAGTAAGTATCTGCTATGTATCAGGCACAGTGCATGGTGAAGAAAAAATATGGTAGTTACATAATAAATGAAATAATCCTTCCTTACAAGGAGCTTATATTCCCATATAAATATTATAAGGACATAAAATAAGGAAATGTTTGTAGGTGTATTTATACACACATATATAGAAGTACATACTAAATTCACATTTGCATATAAAAAAGAATAAACATGAATAAATAAAAATTAAATGCCAGGTAGTTTGAGAGGAAGTTGAAGGATCAATAAAAGCTGCACATGGAAGATTGTTCTTGTGCTATGTCTTAAATAGAAAGATTCTATGAAGTAGCAGTGAAGAAACACTTACATTCTGAACACAAATAATGATTACTACAGATATATGGAGACTGGAGATGGTGAGGTCTATATGACTAAAAGGAAAACAACAAGTTTAGCTGAAACATAATATGTGTGTAAACGGGGGGCAATGTACAATGAAGCTATAAAGCTAGAATACAAGAAAAGTGAAACATAGGATTTTGTATTTGATTCCATAGAGAGGCAATAGGGAGTCACTTAAGTTGATTGAGTAGGGGAATGACATTATTTAATATAACATAATTATTTTGGAAACTGTACAAAGAGTGGACCGATATGAAAGACTTGAAACAGCTATTGGAAAGCCATTATAATAATCTAGGCAAAAAGATAACAAGGGCCTTAACCAAGGTGATGGTTGTGGGAGTAGAGAGGATGGTCAGATGTGAGAGATATTGTGGAGGTAGAAATGGAAATACTTAGTAAGTTATTTGATACTTGCAATGAAAAAGATTAAAGAGTCAAGGATAACAGAAGTCTAGGAAGAATGGTGATGCCTTCAATTAGAAATGAGAAAGTTTGGGGAAAAAAGATACATTTTGGAGAAAGGTGATGAGTTCTGTTTTAGACATTTCAAGTTTCTGTGATTTCAGTTATTAGTAATTATAATTATGATAACTTTTATGATACACACACACATAAACACACCTTTCCCCAAAAGAGTCCTCTGAGATTAGTTTTAAAAAATGACAATATGTGTACTACCTATTAAAAAACTGAGCCTAGAGAAGGAAAATAACTCCTCTAGCCATGTGACTTTTAGTAGCCATTATTAAAAGTATAATGTCCTAAATTAAGTAGGGATATTTGAAGAACTCAGAGCTTAGTACAGTTCCTAGCACATAGTAAAAACTTAAAAAATGTTTTTTTACTTGATTTTACTTAACCTTTATGAATGTTTATAAATGACAGTGGTTCATTGTGGAACAACCAGGTATTATGCTAATAATTTTCATAATTTAAAAAAAATTATATTTAATTGATTAGAGATCAAATGATCAGTTCCCTAAATCTGAAAATTTCCTCAATAAGTTTAAATCATTCTCTTTTCACACCTTTGTAAGTATCCTTCATGATTTGGTTATGGTGAAGAATTATCATTCTATGGTCAGCCCAATGATAAGTCTCTCCAAAATTGCTTAACCTGTTCCCTAATGAAAGACATTTAATTTGCCATGGGCTTATGTTCAGATATTTACAGATTGGTATAGCAACATATAGGATTAATGTTCTACCAGCAGAGCTTTTGGGAGCTCAGTATCACTTTGATACCTTGATGAGACACAGAAAAATTTGAGCTGAGGTTTGAATTTAGTACATAATCATGAATTTGAAACAGTTTTATGTACCTTTTTAGATCTGATTGAAGAAAAGACTAAAGTATGTATTCTTTGAAGAAAATCAGAAGAAATTGCATGAAATATACCTATATATTTGCTTTAATATGTTAAGTTTATTATCTATCTATCCAATTTCATTTTCCCATCCAATTTATAGGTAGGGACACTTCAAGTGTTTATTTCTTCTACATTAGGGAATGGATACTATAATCCTATTAGTGTCTAATTACTGCCTTGAAGGCAATTATCAGCCCATTATGGTAGAAGAGACATTAGTTTCTATGAAACTTAAGAAATTATGGAAAAATAGCATATAGAAATTAGTTCTGTTCATAGATCAGAACTGTTAGTGAAATTAAGGATAACAATATAGACAGTGAGATTTCTTAATTAATATTTGGGTCAACTTTATTTTTATTTTGTTTTGTTTTGAATAAATGATCTAGAAGAAGCAATTGAGAGTAAGATTTTATCTTCAAGAACTGCCTCTATAATAAACATAATTCTTCTTCTCATGGTCTAATGACCCAATAGCCCTTCCCTACGTCTAATATTATAATGTTGGATGTAGATATATCTCTGGCTTTTGTACCAACAGTCCCCTAAGTCTGAATTGCCATCACTCCTTACTTCTTCCTTCTAGCTTCTTTCTAGCTTCCTTCAAAGTTCTTCTCAAATATCACTTCTTAAATGATTCCTTTCCTATTTGCCCCTTTTCCTTTATTAATATTTTCTATAAATAAATATTTTCTCTTGAAATTATATTGAAATATTTTAATCTTGTGTACTTTGCATTTATTTGTTGATGTTTATATTATATCTTCTGAATAAAATGTTTCTTAATAGGAAGTCCTGTTTCACTTTTAAACTAGCGTTTAAAGTGATAACTTGTAAATATAGTACTTGTAAATAATTATAGTAACTTTTTATGGTAGCTAAGATTTGGAAATTAAGTGGATGTCCATCAATTAGGGGATGGCTAAATAAATTGTGATATAATATAAGAAATAACAAGCACTATGATTCAGAAAAACTGGAAAAGATTACAGGAACCAATGCAAAGTGAAGTGACCAGAACCAGGAAAACATTGTACATAGTAACAGCAAATTGTACTACAATGAAGAACTGTGAATCATTTAACACTTCTCTGGAATATAGTAATCCAAGAGAGTTCCAAAGGCCACATAATGAAACATGCTATTTTCCTCCAAAAAAAGAATTGATATTATCTGAATACAGGCTGAAGCATACTGTTTTTTTTTCCTTTTCTTTTCTTCCTTTTTTCCTTTGTTTTTTTCTTTTTTTTCTTTTCTTTTTTTTGTTTTTCAAGTCTTCTTATACAACAATATGGAACAGTTTTATATGATTGCACACATATAACTTGTATCAAATTATTTATCATCTCAGGAAAGGTGGAGGGAAGGAGAAGGGATAGAATTTGAAATTCAAAACTTTAAAGAAGTTAAAATTTATTTTAACATCTAATTGGGAAAATAAAATATTTTTGAAATAATGACACCTTATCCACAGTAAATGCTTAATAAATGTTAATTGAATTGACAAAATGTCAAGTCTCCAAGAAAAACAAATTTCAGGAAGATCTTATTAAAATTTAATTGAGTAGTCATCACTAAACATTTTAAAACATTTAAGACAACAGACAATTGTACTAGGGCCTGGGCATTTAAAAAAAAAAAAAGGAAAAAGGATAACTCCTGCTTTCAAGAAGCTCATACTCTAATTTGGTAGACGATACATAAAAAGAAGCTGAGAAGTGGGAATAAAGGAAGTACCTAATTAGGGGGAACAATTTAGTTCAGAAGAGAAATACAGCCTATTAGTAAATGAAATGAAGGCTCCCCTGGGGACAAGTAGTTTTGATGATCTGTTAGTTTCAGAGTTGAATTGATTTAAAGAAGAGATAATATTCATATAAGTAAATGATTATGTGTTTAAAGAAACAATTTAAAGTA
Organism: Antechinus flavipes; assembly: GCF_016432865.1. Taxonomy (NCBI): domain Eukaryota; kingdom Metazoa; phylum Chordata; class Mammalia; order Dasyuromorphia; family Dasyuridae; genus Antechinus; species Antechinus flavipes. The sequence goes on along the minus strand of NC_067399.1, from coordinate 186,595,712 downwards.
TATTACTGAATAATGAAATAGTGATAATCTCTGGATAATTGCTTATGACATAGGATTAGGGTTCAAGGAGTAATTAAAGATTGTTCCCTAAAAAGTAACAGCAATTCTGCTGGTTATATTGGAATTGAGAATATATTGGAATCGAGTAGGAAGGAATTTGGAAACTAAGCCAAAACATTATGTTACCCTTGTGTGAGACCCATAATGTAAAACTGTAATATTCTAATCAGAGCTTCTCAAGGAATGATTAACAGGGATGTGGAAAGTACTGAAAATAACAATAAAAGTAATTACAGAGCAGTTATATAGGGGGATCCTTTTTTAAGTGACTAGTATAAAAAGATTCTGGCTATTGACACCTAATGCCTGGAATGCTCTTCCTCTTTACTTTCCTTCCAGGTCTCTATGAATGTTCAAGAGTAAGTTCAAACTCCCCTCATAAGGGAGAAAGAGGCATTTTTAGCTCTGCCTCCTTCCACGGAAGTGCCTTCCTAATTTCCATATGGATGATAAGGTTGACATACACATTGCCAGAGCTAACAGCAATTCAAAAACTCAAAAAAAAAAAAAAAAAAAAAAAAACAAGTAGTAAAAAAGAAGTATTAGGGAGTCCACCTAGAGCTAGTAAGATTCTGAAGATTACCTGGCAAGATAAGGTGCTAGATACTAAGGTCCACTTTTGACATGGTTGGCCAAATATTAAAATCCTACTACAAAAAATGCAACTCTAATAAGCTGACCATGTAGACTAAATGCCAAACATATATTTACCTAAAATCTATTTTACTAGAACCCTCACAAATACTCACTAGAAGTCAGAAGAAGGGATGCAAGTCTCTATGGAGAAATGTAGTATTGATTGTAGGACATGGGAGACCCTGCAAAAGTCCACATAGCACTGTGGCCTATATCTAAGAAGGAGCTGTACTCTATGAGCACAGCAGAATTGCAGTTGCTTTAAAAAAGTGAGATGTACAAATCTAGAGACAGCTCCATCCCAAATCTTCAGATTTGTGCCAACTTGTGGGAGAGCCTTCCACTTATATTTTTCTAATCAGTCACAGTCAAGTACTTTGTGCATTGACTTCATCGTGATATGTCATTTTGGTACTCTTCAAGGACTAAAGACAATGACACTGTAAATGTCACACATGTGCTTTTTTTCATGTCATCTGCCCCTATATAATATGAGCTTCTTGAAGGCAGATACTGTTTTTTATTTGTTTATTGCTAAGTACTGGATGCCCAGTACTTAGTAAAGTGGTAGATAGCATTTTCTAAAAGCATGTGGAATGACTGAGTGATAAGAGAAGCCAAATAATAGTAGAATTTCAAAGTTAGAAGAGAACTCAAAAATTATCCAATTTAGCCAACCTTGAACAAACATCCCCTTGAAAACATCCCTTAAAATGGCTATTCCGTCTCTTTTTTAAAGACTTTCAAGAAGGGAAGACACAGAACCTTTAAGATATTCCATAACATTTTGGGAGAGCTTTCAGTGCTAAGTTAATGTCCTGATCTCAAGCTTACCTGTGCTCTCTGCAACTTTGACCTTTTTCATATAGTTCTTAGATCTGCTTGGGTCAAATAATAAATGTATTCACTATTTCACATGATACCCATTCAGGAACTTAAAGTTATGAAGTCCCTCTTTAGCATTCTCTTCTCTGGGTTAAACATCTTCATTTCTTTCTGTTCATTTGCTAAAATCAGTGACAGAATAAAGCAAGGTTTTTTATACTAATACATTATAACTAGGGTAAGCCATTGTGAGCTTGAAAGAGATAAATATAAAGAAAATAAAAAGAAGTGTTATTTACACAGTGGGTAGTAAACTTATAGAAGTCATTACCCTGTAAACTTGAATATTCTGAAAATACAAATAGGCCTATAGAATCAAATCTTAGGAAGAGATCTTCCGTATTATCTACATTATCTACTCTAACCTCCTACTAACTGGAGAATTGCCTTTTAAAAAGATCTAAAATATGGGTTATTCAGACTCTGCTTGGAAGCTTCAAGTTTCAAAGAGCTCAATACTTTTCAAGGCAGCCCATTCTTCTGACAGCTCTCATTATTAGAAACTTCTTGTACTGAGATGAAATTTTCTTCCTTATAACTTTAATGTCTATAATCTGGTTCTATCCTTGGAGGCAATAAAGAACACATCTACAATTTCTTCCATGTAATCAACTCAAATTTTTGAAGAACTATTATGCTTCTCTTAAATTCTTTCTTCCCCAAATCCTTCAATGATTTCTTTTATGGCATTGGCTCTTACTATCTCAGTTGCATTCAGGATGTGTTCTTGCATGTCAAATATCTTTTTTAAAACATAAAACTACACTACAAACTTATTTTTAATTAACCAAAATACCGAAAGAAGCAACTTGGTTGTTCAGTGAAGAGTACTAGACCTGAAGTCAAAAGACATGTGGTCAAATTTAGCCTCCAATATTATTACTTTGATTGACTCCTGAGCAACTCACTAAACTTCTGTCTGTCTCAATTTTCTCATTTGTAAAATTAGGATAATAACAATAATATCTACCTCTCAGAGTTGTTGAGAAGATCAATTATTTGCAAAACACTTTACAAATCTCAAAGTGTTACATAAATGCTACTTAGGATAATTATATTGATCTGATCATAACATCCTGATTTGAGGTTCTACCACCCTCAGCTATTTTTCATTGTTTCTTTTACATTCTGAAAATTGAAATTGTCAACGTAGCAAGTCAGTAATCTACTAGGTGTTCTGATTATTCAAGAATGAGGCTTCCAGAAAGTAGCATAATTAAAGCCCTTTATCACAATATAGCCTAAAATGGTATGAGTTTTGTTGTGTCGGTGAAGGAATTATTATCTATAGCTTCCATTTGTCTGGATAGTCAGTGTTATGCTCACAAAATGATATCATTTCTGTTTTTCTCTCCTTTAGTTTTTATCCTAAATTTGTCCTCTCTGCATTAGCCCTCACATTAATGGATTTCCATATATGTATCTTCTTTTTTTTTAATTTTTATTTAATAATTACTTTATATTGACAGAATCCATGCCAGGGTAATTTTTTTTTACAACATTATCCTTTGCACTCATTTCTGTTCAAATTTTTTTCCCCTCCCTCCCTCCACCCCCTCCCCTAGATGGCAAGCAGTCCTTTATATGTTTGATATGTTGCAGTATATCCTAGATACAATCATATATGTATCTTCTTAAAATAAAATGCTTTGACAATGGATAACCTTTCATTTATGTTTTTAGCTATTAGTACTATACCTTCAAGAATCACTGATATATTATATTCAACTATTGTCAGATGTATCCTGATATAATTTGGGGTTCATTTTGTTTCAGATGCATGGCTTAAGAAAAGTTAACATAAATTGATTGATGATAGATATATAAGGGGTCAAGAGAAATTAGAATCTAGTTATATTTGTAATATTTTATAGTAAAACTGAGATCAATTGCAGCCACTAGTCAGTCAATAGTTTGAAACATCTATTGGAAACAGATAATACAAAGGAAGACATTTTATTATTTAAGTGAAAAAACAAAACAAATGATATGTCACTGAGACATGAGATTCAGCGGTCTCAAAAGGATTGAAGATGAATATCAGATAGAGAATAAAGGAGAGATGTATAATACATATGAGCACATTGCAACAACATACTAATGAAGATCTTCAAAGATCAAGTTAGAGATGTTATCAAGAAAAAAGGGAAGGGCTGTTTATATAGGAAGGATAAAGGAAGGTAGGTTTAAATTTTAAAAAAGACTTACATTAATGTGCTCCTGATGACAGCAGTAAGAAAAGTGTTCAATACATGCTAAATGTCTATGTTGAACTATAGAGGCACATGGCCATAAATCACAAATATTGGAGCAGTATCAATGATTTCTGATATAGCCCACTGGAGGGAACTTCTAAATTAGGGGTTCTGGTCACCCTTAATTTAGGATTAGAAATACCTTTGGCAGGCTGCTGACACCTATGGACCTCTTCCAAAATAACATTTTTCAATGTCTAAATTACATAGGATTATAAATGAGTGTAATGCTGTTGAAAGGGAATTATCCATTTTAAAAAATTCATGGGTCTTAGTTTAAGAATCCTTTTTGAAGTCAGTGAGATCATACATCTAATTTATTAAATTAAAAATTCCTACAAAAAACATTGCAACAAATATGTTATATGATAAAAAGTAAGATTATCATCATCTTTAGCATATTTTTATCATTAATACACAAGGCACTTAAAAGAAGCAGGAGGGATTTACTGAGCACAATTGGAACTGGACAGGATGAATCAGCAAAGGCATGCTAGAGAACCCTCTTCCCTGTTATCATATTAGAATAAGTTCCAGCTATGAGTTCAATTTATGAACCCAAAGCCACAGCTGGAGCATGGAATCATGCCTGCCCTACCTTTGAAAGGATGTACAAAGCCCAGTTCAAGAGAGATCAGATGCCAGTTTTTCTACTATCAAAATCAGACCCTTTTAAACAAGAAGTTCTGATAGTTTTTTCATCATTTTTTACTTTTCCCCCCTCTACCTCCTTTGTCCTATTCTCTTTTATAGGAAAGAGTTAACTTTTCTTATAAATCCTCAATTATAATAATGTGCAGAGAACTCTCCCTGAATACATGCAAAAACATTCAGAGAAGCTGAGCCACAAATTCTAAAAGTCAGGACCACAGCTTCATTTTTCTCCCATAGGGCCAAAAAATAGTCTATCGTTTTGAAGGCAAATAATTTTAAATGACAGTGTGGTGCCACAGTATATAAACAGGACTAAATTACTGTAGGACCTCCCTGTATGTTTGACTTTCCCCTGCTGCCTACTAATGTGGTGGCTGTTTAGAAAACCATTTTTACTCTTTATCCTTGCCTCCACCTTTCTCCTTTTACTGGGAATCATGCCCATTAGAAAGACAGTTTATGGTTGTAATCCTAATGTGCGGCAATGCTAAAATATATCACATATTCCTGCCTCTTGGAACTATTAGCTCCCTTCAAAACTTAGCTCGAGTACGATCTGCTACATGGGAACTTTCCTGATGCTCCCAATGAGTGTATCTCCAACCCCTCTGCAATTGCCCCCCAAAAAAGCCCCCCAATAAACCTATTTTTGTATTTACCTTGTATAGCTGTTACAATAACTTTTCTTCATCATGGTTTTCCCCTTCCCTGATCCAGTAGAATATAAACTTCTAGGACAAGATCTGTTTTTGGTTTTATCTTCATAATCCCAGTTCAGTCCATACTGCCTCTGGCACATAGTAAATGCTTATAAATTATTGAACTGAATGGATCCTTCATTACATGATAACATAGTAGACTGTGGAGGTACCTTGAAGGTACAAGGTTCCTGAGGAAATTGTTCCTGAGTTCAAATCTGGCCTCAGACAATTGCTAATTGAGTAACTCTGGAAAAGTCACTTAATCCTATTTGCCTCAGTGCATCTATAAAATGAGCTGGAAAAGAAAATGGTAAATCACTCCAATATTTTGGACAAGAAAAACCCAAATTGGATCACAAAGAGTCAGATATGATTGAAGATGACTGAACAACAAAAATAATGGCATGTCGAATACCTTTCTCAATCTCTCCAAAGACTCCGGTAGGAATTATAAATAAATGAATGAATGAATCTGTGTGTGTGTGTGTGTGTGTGTGTGTGTGTGTGTGTGTGTGTATCTTTATGATTTGATTAATTCCTCTCAGGGGAAAAACCTAATGGTAATACTTATTCCCAGAATATGCTGGCACTCCAGATCCTCTCAACCAACATCTACACTCATTTGACCCAAATTTTGTGAACACCTAAAGTAGGAAATAAGCTTTGATTTTTTTAAACAACTGAATATGTGATCAAAAAATTGAGTTCTATCTCTTTCTAGAACTTTGAAGTTGTATAAAACTCATTTGGAACTAGAATGATAACATTTCAAATTAATGAACTTTAATTACCTACTTTCACTTGGATTTCTTTTTTGTGACCTGGGCAGAGGGAAATGCTATGATACGAGCACATAAATGAAAGGGAGAAAATCCTCTCTATTATCTGTCAGACTGGGGTATATTTTGATTAGCTAGAAGATTTGGAGGTAATTATCTCTTTCTACAAAATGGTTCAGATAGAAGAATTCCAAGTGGAAGCATTTCATGGTGGCATAGGTGCAGCATAAAAACCAATTTCAGTATTGTTTGTTAAACATAGTTTAGATATAATTACATGTTTTTAAATGAAGCTAATTATGACACTGATTTTTTTTTTATCATTGAGCTAAATTGCTGGAGATTTTTTAAAGCTAATATAAACCAGAGGAAAATTAGGATGATAGAATCCTCTGAGGAGTGATAAAGAAAGATCACCTCCACAAATAGGCATGACATATGCAGTAGACCATGAAATGAGGTGCAGACCAAAGAGAACAGGAGTCAAGAGGCAAATGATGTTGGGGTCAACAGTCATTAGCAAATTGGTCCTTTACCTCTCCCAGATGGAACCTTTATCTGAATCAAGGTCAGTGTATGAGTTATAAACTCAAGAAGCCACATTCCAAATTAGAAGCAGTTCACAAGTTATCCATGAATAGTCAAAGTTTAGGTATTGGTTCAGGGTCAACAACACAGTTAAAGTATGCAGAGAATACTACTGGGGTGAGGACAGGGATTAAAGATCTCCTATTGAAGACTTTGAGGAATTTCACTGTGATCAATAGGACATGCATTTAACATAGAAGTGCATGCTATAAACACAAAAGAACTCTCTTGGAATAAAAGCATTTGCCTGTCAGAGCCCATTCTACTTCCAGACCTTTTGGCCCTGTTCAAAATGATGAGTATTTCTTCTAGCCTCCATATGAAATGATAAATAGAAGGAAGCCAGTTAATAAATAAAGCACTAAAACCTTAGCTTATAAAAATGGCAGTGTCCTGGAATTTTATTTTATTTTTTGCATTGGAAAGGTTGCACTATGCTACTGATGTTCATTTTAAGAGTTATTACATGAATATATATTATATATGTTTTGTATTTGTAAGATTATACATATATATAATTTTATACCATAAATGTTATTGATAGTTTTAGAAATCATTTGGAGGGCAAAAAAACTGAACAATTATATGAAAATGTGTATATCTTATTCATCAGCCTAAAAGCTTAGCATTTGTAAGGAAAAAGTCCTCCCCTAAAATGATTTTAGTGGAATAAGTTGGAAAGTAGCAATAATAATAATAATAAATAGATATATTTTATAGTGCCTGTTATGTCTCAGATACTATGCCAAGTGCTTTACAATTATTAATTTGATCTTCACCACAACCTTAGGAGGTAGGTGCTATTATTCTTCTCATTTTACAAATGAGGAAATTGAGCCAGAAGTTGTGACATACCCAAGGTCATGCTAATAAGTATCTGAGGTCAGATTTGAACTCAGTTCTTTCTTCCAGGCTCAGCACTCTATTCATCGTTTCACTTAGCTACCTTAATAGAAAGAACTTGAATTGTCTTCATTTTTCTGATTCTTCTTTATCACCAGTAGGCAATAGGGAACTATTAAGTGTTTTATCAAAGGAGTGATAGGATAAAAGCTATGTTTTAGGAATTTAATCTGGTATGAGGGAATGGTGTGGATAAGGAAAGGACTGGAGGTAAGGAAACCAATTAGCAGGCTATTATTATAGTTCCAGTTATGTGTGAAGAGGGACTAGATTTAGTTGATGTCAGTGAAGATGAAAGGGTACAAGTAAATATGGGAAAACATTGACTTCTAAGTCATTTAAATGCAAACAGCACTTTAATTATATAATTATATGAATTGCTCCTTTGGATATATCAGACCTCACACAAACCTTTCTTTTAGTTTTGCTGCCTACACCCTCTAACATCCATCTCTGGGAGCTTCTATGTTAAGAAGGAAGAGTTATAGAATTGGAAGATCAATAGAATTAGGAGATAGGGGAGGTATAAAATACAAAATATAGCTCTATCATTATTTTCAGGCAGCTACATTATTTTCTTTTTTTTCTTTCTTTTTAATTAATTTTGTTAAAAAAACAGAATAAATAAAAAGAAAAGGAATACAAAACAAAAGAAAAGAGAACATTGTTTTGTGTCCAACACAACATCAGGGAGGTTTCAAAGTATGAAACAATAAATTTCCAGTTCAAAAAAGTATATGTGTGTGTATATGTATATGTATATGTAGAAAAAATTACATTCATGAGTGTTCATCTTTTCTTTACTTCCTGGTAAATTATTTTCTTCTCTGCTGTGCATCTTTTTTTTTAAAAAACTTTATTCTTTGTTCCTCCTTTCATGCCCCCCCTCTCCCAAGCATGCTGTAGTTAAGGATATATTTATATATACATATGTAGATATACACACACATATACACATACACACTTACTCAGACAGATATCTTTTCTAATCCTGATGAATTTTTAATTCTGCTCTATAACTTGTCTTTCTATTATGTAATCCTCCCCCAACCCATGTATTTCTTCTTAGTCTTCTTCCTGTACCCTTTGCTTCCTTGTCCACTCATCCTTCCCCACTTATTTCTTTATAGATTTTGGAGCATGCTATGCCCTTTCTGGTAGATATGTAGTATTGCCTATTGAACCCATTCCAAATGTAGATTTTTCAGAACTAGGAGCCCTCCTCCTCCCTTCAATGCTTGTGTGTATTCTTCCTCTGCACCTCATTCATAACTATATTTATCTTAATTCTGCCTTACTCTCTCTTTTGAACTACCCTATGGTTGACGTCAATCTTAAATCTATAGTATATACATTTCCCATACAAGTACATTATTTTTAAGCAAGTTTTTTTTTTCTTTCTTTTCATTCCTCACCCAAGCTTACTTAGAGAGCCAACTGATGTATCAATATATCTTAGAAGCAGTATTTCTCATTGGCTCCTCTTCTTCTTCCCTTTAGGAGTACTTTCATTGTACAGTAGCTAGAATTATGGGATGTCCCCATCCTGAATCTACACTCTCTAGAATAGCTTGAGTCCCTCTCCCTGAGGAAAAGGGGATGGACCAATGGGAATACCACCATTACCCTAGCACACCAGTCTATGATAGTCTAGATTAGTTACCAAAAAAGGGAGGCAATTTAATGATCAGAAAGTTGGATTTAGAATCAGACAGCTTGAGTTATCCAGGTTCTATCAAGAAATGAATCTATTTCTTGGGGAAAACACTCTCTGGGCCTTAGTATTCTCGTTTTTAAATGTACAAGTTACACTAGATGATCTTTAAGTCAAAGAAGGAATCTAAAAAACTTAGGGCATGTATAGTATTTCTACTTTCAGACTTACAGAAAGGAAAAATAGAAAGAAAATAAATATGCAGACAATTAACAAGAGCTGAATTGGAATTATCAGTGTAAATGAGGGTTCTTTGATGAAAGGTGAGTCATTTCTCAAAGGGTACCTGTGCTTCAGGATCATCAAGTGTGTTCCCCACTTCATATGGAAGAATGGCACATTAATTTTTCAAACCTTTGACAAAAAAAGTTCCATCTATTCTACTAAACATAGTGTCTGAACTTTATACAACACTTTACTTGCATTCAATTTATTTGGCCATTTTACAGATGAGAAAACTAAGGCAAAGAGGGATTATAATTTGATCAGACTCATACAGCTAGAAAAAAATCTGAGATGGCATTTGAACCCAGAATTCTGAAGTTCCAGCATTCTGTTCACTATGCTGTTTCACAATAGTGGGTACCAGAGATCATAAAACTATATCTCTTTTCCTGACAGTAAGTCCACCGTAGCTAATCAGGAAGAAACAAACAAACAAAAAAAGTGGTAACAAAAATGACAAATAAATTACCCCTTGGGTACTTATTCTTTTTATTAATTTTATTTCTAATTTATGGGTACTAATTCTTCTGATCATTAAACCCCACATATTTCTTCCTAATGCTACCATTCAGTGGGACAACCACCACTACAAACTCACACACATAATGATAGTTTGGCAACGTTCTGGTTAGATAGGGAAAGACTGAGCTACTCCAAAGGATGCACTCATGAACAGGGACAATGACTGTGGTTTGGTCATAGGTCCCTAGCAATGTTCAGGGGAGTCCTGTCTTACTCAACTTGACTTTACTGTGAAAGGACTTAGAATATTTTGTGAGATCACAGATCTGTTCTGACTGTGCTAAGAACGACTGAAGTGGTTAAACTGAAGAGGAAACCAATCCTGAAATAGATTTCTCCAAATCTAAACCCATTCTTATCTAGATATTGGTCCTCCCCCCAACTCCTTCTGCATGTATCCTTTAATACCCCCCAGCTGTTCTAGGACATACATACAGCTTCAGGCTAGGAACATTCTGTCATTCCAGCTACTGTGTGATAAAAGAAACCTGGTTAGCCAGTTAGCAGCTGGCCTTGGGCAGTTAGAAGCTTCCCACAGTTCCAATAATACAACTGAGTGCTGTGCACCTGTGACCCAGAGTGAATTCCATTCAAAAATGAAGACTATTTTGTGAAGGAAGGTAGAAATCTGCTCGTGTCAAATGTATAAGTAACTCACTATAGTATTGTCCCCACTTCTCAAACACTCCCCCAAGAAAAAAATTCATAATTGCTGTATTATCTTCTTTATTCTCTTCTATTCAAGAGATTTATTTTTTAAAAGGGAGTCTGTAACAAATGGAAGGTCAGCTAAGGAGAGAAGCATGATATTGACATCCTTAGATTGTCAGGATTTTCTATGTTTCAAGGCTCTCTGATATATTTTTTTATTAGAACTATTCTGACAATAGAAAAATCACTAGAAGCTTATTGTTGCTGTGCTTGTTTATTGCCTAAGGATTCTTTCATAATGTCAAAGTACCTCCTACCCTTTTACCTGAATATTTTTATTTTATTGTATGTGGCTGTTATTGCCCTCAATAACATTATCCCTAAAACAAGCCTTGCATGATCACCTCTTTCCAAGTGGAAAGAATAAATATCTCTCCCATGGCCTCATTTTTACTAACTAAAGTTCATTGCAATTGGTATAAAAATTTCACACATGCTAAAAAAAATGGGTTTTAAAAAACTATCCTTGACTGAAATAAAAAAAAAAAAAAACAATAAGCCTACAAGCATGATGACTTTTAAATGATATTTTTTAAAGGTTTTTTTTTAGTTTCTGGAGGGGGGGACAGGGAAGATAGGTACTACCTATCTTGATAAGCTATCTCTCAAAGGGCACAGAATTTGGATTTAGAAGACTTGGATTTGAAAGCTATCTCTTAGACTTTCAAGCTTCCATGACTAAGTCACTTGACCCCCTAAGAATATTCCCTTCTCTGTAATAAGAAAATGATACATCCCTTCATAGGAGGAAGTATGTATTTGTGTGAGGAGACATGAAACCTTAAAATTTTATATAAATGTGAGCTATTATGTGCAACTGGATAAAGAGATACTTTACTGAAATAAATATATCCCTGACACCCTCCCCATAGTATCTTTATTAATATCTTCAGAAAATGAATCTGGTGTGCCCATTTCAGTAGTGAGGTAATAAACACAAATTGGTGGTGATTTCATAATCCATTTTCTTATTAATTATGCTCAATATTTCTTGAATGAATCAACAATTATCAGTTCAATTCAACAACTCAATTAAACAAATGTTTTTAAGAGCCTACTAAGTTCTAGGCTCTGTTAAAGTATATGATGACAAAAATGAAGCAGTCCCTGCAATCTAGGAGCTTATATTATCCTGGAAGTGGGTGGTAAGGATGGGATACAACACAGACAATTATAATGTGTCTTCCAAGTAATTTCAAGAGAAAGAAAACTAAAAGTGTGAAGGGAATGGATTGCTAGAAGAGAGGCACCATAGTAAGGTGAACTAGGTATTACTGCAGCCAGAAGAATTGAATTTATATACCTATTCTGCCACTTTTTACCTGTGTGATCTTAGATAAGTCACTCAACCACTCCAATTTATTTACTTCTCTGTTATATGAAAGCATTTGGACAAAAAGAAATTCTCATCTTCCTTCCAGCTCTAAATCTGTGAAACTACAAAAAGTCTCATGTAAGAATTTTATAATCAAAGATCAAAGGTACTGAAATGCTTTTACTAGTTTAATCCCTGCTGTCCTCTTTTCTAGATGGAATATTCTTACCCCGTAAGTAAATCATGTCACAAAGCATGACTAATCAAAACCAAATGCAATGAAAACCTGTTTATCCAGGTTCAAAACCCATCTCAAGGCCATTTTCTCAGTGCCAGTTCCTGGATTCTCAGTCAGAAAATGTTAAATTTCAGTCTCAGGACTTACATCACTCTATTTATGAATGATATGTATATACAGATTCCTAGTCCTGAATTTACATGTTCAATCACAGGAACACCATGAGCAAAGAACCAATAGAAATTGAAATCTTCTACTGTCAGTCTTTCAGATGGAAATAGTGAAGAAAACTATGTGCCTGAATTGACTTTGAATAACAACTGCAAACCTCTAAGTATTAGACTAAATGAAATAAACTAAGCCATAGAAAAGTTAGAAGCTAAACAATAACAAAAAAAATTAACAAAAGATTCTAAAGAGGATACATTTTTTGCATGTGTGCCCAGAAAGGAAAAGGATTTAGTAAATAATTCCTTGGCATTCCAGAAATTTTTACATTCTTTTAAAAAATAGTTAGAGCAATAATATTCTGTTAGAAATCCATAATATTTATGAATGCAACTTAATATTCAGAGAAGTAGAAGTGATTAGTAATTTAATGAAATTATGTTTCTGGTTACTTAGCTGTTTCTCAATTTGACATCTTAACTAAAAGCTTTGGTATTTATTAAATAAAAGTGTGTGTTTTAATATCTAGTAGTATTTTATTTTTTCTAATTCCATGTAATGATAATTTTCAACATTCATTTTTATAAGATTGTGAGTTCCAATTTCTTCTTCTTTCCTTCCTTCTCCCCAAGACTGCAAGCAATCTGAAGTAGGTTATACATGTACAATCATGTTAAGCTATTTTGACATTAGTCATGCTATGAAAGAAAATCAGAACAAAAAAGAAAAATCACAAGAAAGAAATAAAAATAAAAAAGGAAAAATTTATGTCAATCTGCTTTGACTTCATAGTTCTTTTTCTAGATGTGGATGGCATTTTCTATGACAAGTCTCTTGGAATTGTCTTGGAATATTGTATTGCTAAAAAGAGCTCAGTTTAGCATCGTTAATCATTACCCAATGTTATGGTGACTTTGTACAATGTTCTCCTGGTTCTGTTCACTTTACTCGGATTTAGTTCATGCAAGTCTTTCCAGGTTTTTCTAAAATCTACCTGATCATCAATTCTTATAGAACTATAGTATTCCATTACATTCATATATCGCAATTTGTCCAGCCATTCCCCAATTGATAGGCATCCTCTTAATTTCCAGTTTTTAGCCACCACAAAAAAAGCTGATTTAAGTATTTTTTGTATATGTAATCCTTTTCTCTTTTTTATGATTTCTGTGGGATACAAATCTACTAGTGTTATTGCTTGATCAAAGGGTGTGCATCATTTAACAATCCTTTGGGCATAACTCTAAAATTGCTCTCCAGAATGGTTGGATCAGTTTACTACTCCACCAACAATGTATTATTGTTCCAATTTTCCCAAATCTTCTCCAATATTTATCAAAAAATATGTTTTTAGTAGGTTCATCTAAATCTTTAAAAAAAAAATCATTCCATCGACATTTATTTTAAAAATCTTGTAGTGGCAAAAATACAAAATTTGGGTAAGGTAATTTCTATCCTTGTGGAACTTAAAGTCTAGTAATAATAACTCATATTTCTGCATTGTTTTAATATTTATAAAGTTTTTTCATCATAAAAACCCTGAATTAGGCAGTATAAAAATAATAGTCTGCTTCTAAGACACAGATCATGATAATAAATATTACATGGTCTCATTATATTAGGAAGTTGCAACCAAAAAGTTCTCTATGAGGTCTAAATGGGAAGGTCTTAAATATTAACAGATGCAAGGTGAGAGAAGTGAATCAAGAAACTTTTTCTGGAGAAAAGGAACATTTGATTTAGGCTTCAGAGGATTGTTTGAATCAGCCTAACAGGAAACTTAAGGACATTCCAAATGTCAGAGTATAAGCAGTGGTCCAGAGGAAGAAATGTAGAGATTATATTCAAAAGACAAAGAGTTATTCAATTGAATGCAGAGCAAAGTGACTAGAATGTAGTGGTGTGTGAGGGGGCAGACCTAAGATGATAGAGAGGATATACGTTTCTTTCTGACCTTGTCCCAAGACCTTCATACTAAATATCAAATCCAGCCTCTGAATTAGCTCTGGACTGGTAGAATCCACAAATATTGAAAGTGTAGCAAATTACCAGCAGAAGACAATTTTGAAGATTGCCAGAAAAAATGTTTCAATCGGGTATGAATGGAAGCAGGTTGCAAGCCCTGGTTGCAAGCCAGTAGATTAGAAGAGAAGTTATAAAACATACACCATAAACACAAAAGATAGTGAACCCCTGAAATACCAGAATTTCATGGTACCTGGCCACGCTCACCCAGCACCTGAAGTCAGTCAGCCCTAACTAAGAGAACAGATTTCACACCCTGAGGAGACTAAAAGCAGATCATCTCCAGATGAAGTACCAAAGGGTGATATATTGGATCCCATTATGCAAGCTTTCCTAGAAGAAATTTTAAATGATCTTAAAAGAGAGCTACAAGAAAAATGGGAAAAGGAGATGAGAACTTTGCAAGAGGGTTTGGATAAGAAATATAGAAATTATTTGAAGAAAATTTATTACAAAATAGATTTAGTGAAATGGAAAAAGGATATAACTTCTTAAAAATAGATTTGACAAAATAGAAAAAGAAAACAACTCCCTGGGAAACAGAATTTGTGAAGTGGAAAAAGAAAATAACTCCTTAAAAAAACAGAATCTGTGAAATGGAAAAAAAAACAAAACAACTTCTTTAAAAATTGAATTGGACAAATACAAAAAGAACTAAAAAAGTAAATGAAGAAAATAATACACTAAAATTGAGAACTGAACAAATGGGAAAGAGTGACTCGATGACACATCAAGAATCAGTCAAACAAAACAAACAAAAAAATGAAAAATAGAAGAAAATGTAAAATACCTACTTGGGAAAACAACTGATCTGGAAAATAGATCTAGGAGAGACAATCTAAGGATTATTTTTCAGGAAATCATCAAAGAGAACTGCATTAGAATCAGAAGGTAAAATAGCCACTAAAAGAATTCACCAACACCTTCTGAAAGAGATCCCAAAATTAAAACTCCAAGGAATATTGTGCCTAAATTTCAGAACTATCAGATCAAGGAAAAAATATTGCAAGCAATTAGAAAAACACAATTCAAATATCGAGAAGCCATAATAAAGGTTACCAGGACCTAGCAGGTTCCATCTTAAAGGATCAAAATGCCTAGAATCTGATATTCCAAAAGGCAAAGAAACTTGGAATGCTGCCAAGAATAAACTACTCTGCTAAACTGTACATTTTTTTTCAGAGAAGAAGATGGAATGAAACAGGTGAATTCCATTTATTTCTGATGAAAGACCAGAGCTAAACAAAAAAATTGACCTCCAAATATAGAACTCAAGAGAAGCATAAAAAGATAAAAAGAAAAGAACTCTTGAGAATGGTACTTCTTATGAGTATACATAGAGAGTACATGTATAATTTGATTTTACTGTTATAACAAAGAAACTAGAGGTGGAAAGGGGATTGTACTGGAAGAAGGGGAAAGTGGAGGTAAAATGAGGGAAATTATATCTCACAAAGAGGCAAAGAAAACCTATTATAATTGAGGGAAAGAAGGGAGAGGGATGAACTTTATGTGAATCTTACTCTCATCAGATTTATCTCAAAGAGAGAATATGAGACATATTTGGTTTCACAGAGAGACTTCTCTTACCTTATAGGAAAGTGGGAGGTGAAAGGGGAAAAGGAAAAGGATAGGCTAATAGAAGAGAAAACAGAAATAGTAAGGGAAAGATATAAGAAATGGATAGGGGCTCTAAAGGGGGAGGGCTGCTTGAGTTAAGGGAGGCTCATAAGTAAAATACTGGAGGAGGAGGGAAGGGTGGAAAGGAAAGAGAAAAGTATAATTTGTGGTAGATAAGATGGCAGGAAATACAGAATTAGTAGTTTTAATCTTAAATATGAATGAGGTAAACTCCCATAAAGTGGAAGCAGATAGCTGACTGGATAAAAAGCCAGAATCCTACAATATGTTAACACACTTAAAGCAGAGTGATACATATAGACTAAAGGTAAAAGACTGGAGCATAAACTATTATGCTTCAGGTAAACTAAAAAAAATGAGGGGTAGGCATCCTGATCTCAGATCAAGCAAAAACAAAAAAATGATCTAATTAAAAGAGATAAGGAAGGGAATTATATCTTGCTAAAGGGTACCATAGATAATGAAGCAATATTAATACTAAACCATATATGCATCAAGTAGTATAGCATTTAAATTCCTAAGGAGAAGGAGAACTGCAAGAAGAAATTGATAGCAAAACTATAATAGTAGGAGATTTCAAACTTTCTCTCTTAGAACTAGATAAATTGAACCACAAAATAAATAATAAACAAGTTAACTATTCAAATAGAATAGTAGAAAAATTAGGAATGATTCTTTTGGAGAAAATTAAATGGAGACAGAAAGAAATACACTTTCTTCTTGGCAGTTCATGGAACCATACAAAAATTGACCATATATTAGGACATAAAGACCTCAAAATCTAATGCAGAAATGCAGAAATAGTAAATGCATTTTTTTCAGATCACAATGCAATAAAAATTACATTCAATAAAAGGTCAAGGTTAAAGAGACCAAAAAGTAATTGGAAAGTAAACAATCTCATCCTGGATGTAGAGCCATCTACACCCAGAGAGAGGACAGTGGGAACTGGATGTAGTTGACAACATAATATCCTCACTCTTTTTGTTGTTATTTGCTTGCATTTTATTTTTCTTCTTTTTCTTCTTTTTTTTTTACTAGTTTCATTTGATTTTTCTTGTGCAGCACAATAATTTTATACATATATATGCATATATTAGATTTAATATCTATTTCTGCCATATTGAATATATATTGGATTACTTGCCATTTAGTGGGGAGATTGATGGAAGGGGGAGGGAATTGGAACACAAGGTTTTGCAAGGGCTAATGCTGAAGAATTGTCCATGCATATGTTTTGAAAAATTAAAAAAAAAAAGTTTTAATAAAGAAAAAATATGGGGGAAAAAGAAGGTAGTGGTGTGAGATAAGTCAGAAAAGGGGAAACCCTTAAATTTCAGGTTAAAAATTTTCAGTTTTATTCTCTAAATAATAAATAGGAAGATTGAAGAGTTTTGACATGGAGTGACATGATTGGGAATAAAATGATTTTATCTAAATATAAGTAAGTGTAATTAGTCTGCCCATAAGGATATGGGTAGATTAGAAGTAGAAGCAAATATCTATCAGAGAACCTGTTAGAATATTTCACAGTCATGAATACTTGTGCTAAAATATTGGCAAGTAGAAGAGAGAAGAGAGAATCTGGAGATAGAATCAAGAGGACTTGGACAACTAAGAATCAACTCATGTAATATGTCTGTCACCTAGATAAAAGGATATAATTGTGAATCATAAAAAAATCATCAAAAATTCACTATTTTTTCTTCTCTGTTGAGAACAATAGATATGGTTTATTCTTTAATAACAATGTGTAACATGCAGCATAAAATTAAACCAGATCAAATATCTCATTGTTATAGAGAATTTCTGATATGGGAACTCCTTCTACCAAAGTAGATCAGCAGCTACTTTGCTTATAGACTCATAGTCTTAGATGATTGCCTAGGCAACTGAAGAATTAATTTACTAGATTATGGTAGCATAGCCAGTACATACCCCAAATGAGATTTGAATCCAAAATAAATAGGTCATGTATATTACCTCTGATATTATTAGCACAGTAGTCTTGATGCTTAAGAAGAAAAAGGAAATGCATCTTGTCTATTATGGATAATACCATGTACTTTTTATTAAACTTTATTAATTTATTTAGAATATAATGAACATACAAGAAAATCTATGGATAGATATGTATATATATATGTTTATATGCATATGTATTAAAATAGAAACTGAATCTTTTAAAATATATTAAATATACATATTTAAACATATGTAGGTATATTTTTAATATATGCTTTTTAAATATATATAGATATCCACATATTATATATCTATATTTAATAAATCCAACATGTTCCTTTAAAAATCTATCCTGCTTGTTTCTTTCTAAATTTTATTCTTTTCTATGCACTTAAAAGGTTTTTCTTGCAATATTATTAATAGCTTCACAAATCCATTTATTTGCTACCTTCTAAGGTGTACACACACACACACACATATATGCGTGTGTGTGTGTGTGTGTGTGTGTGTATACACATATATATCTCATTACACACCTTGACTCTATCAATCCTTTCCCTTGGTAGTTAGATAATATACATCATCATTAATCCTCTAGAGTTATAGCTGGTCATTGCATTTATTAGAGTTCCTAAGACTTTCAAACTGCTTTTTTTTTCTTTAAAATACTTTTACTGTATAAATTGTTTTCCTGGTCCTACTCATTCCATTATGCATCAGTTCTTACAAATATTTCCAGATTTCCCAAAACTGTTTCTTTTGTCATTTCTTATGAAAACATTCTATTACATTTGTATACAATCATTTTACAGACATTTTTCAAGTGATGGGCACACTCCTTTTTTACAAATTTTTTTCTATCTCCACTGAATGCAATTTGAGGAACCAAGGAATAGAAGGAACATGTGTGGCTCTTTGTGATGACACTTCCTTCTTTGAAAGACAGGCCTACCTACAACCTTGTTAATTAACAAGCAGATTTGTATTAGCCCAATCAAATAGCCCAAAGCAGGTTAATATAATGCCTGGCACAAAGTAATTACTTAATAAATATGATTTTCTTTCATTCTTTCAGTCCCTGAGAGGGATTAAGAATAGATTAAAAATTTATCCTACTGGAACATTATGACTACAGGAGTCAGGAATTCTCAAGTACCTTTCCCTTTGGGTCTATTAGTTCTTCCCTTGTTCTGCCAATGTTCCCAGGGTATGTTAAATTTCTTGTGCCTCGGAATACTTCCAAGGCACCTGGGGTCTGGGCATATGTTGCACCACTGAGGATGATGAATTCATTTTATGATTAAGTCATGCCTCAGGATCAACAAAGGCCATTTAATTGAATGTATTGAGATGTTGGAAAACAAAATAAAATAAAACATTAGTTATGGAATTGAAACCTGAATCTGAATTGTAACTGCTACTTTTTATCAATATGACTTCTGCAAGTCATTTCTCTTTCCTGAGATACAGTTTCCTCCTTTGCAAAAAGTAGGAATTTAACTAGAATGTTTCTAAGGATCCATTCATTTCCAAATCCTAAGCATCAATCATTTGTACCTTCTAAGAATCATTCCTTTTCTCAGCCATCTGTCATTACCCTGAGGGCAAGTTTGAGAAGGTTTAGAAACCTGATCTTCAGAAATAGAGATAGTCCCTGCCACTGGAGCCAAGTGTTTCCTGAGGAGAAAGTGGGACTGGTGACTTTGTACAGTCCTCCCTCACTCAAACTCAATTCACTTGCCTGTTGCAGCATCACCTCCCTGATGTCATGGTCATCTTTGAGAAGCAAGGACATACAACAACAATGCATCCTAACTTTGTTCACCTCATCAATCATCTTGTTGTTCTTAAACAACCCAGTATTCCTAAATCCAGAAGAAGCTATTCATTCCTTATTCTTTATTCTGTCTATGAGAGTTGGGGATGGGACTAGCTTCCAGAATGACAAACATGTCCAATGCTTATAAACATAATAGAGTTTAATCTCCTCCAAACAAATCCGTTCTGTATTTTACTTATAAAATTCATTAACCTTTAGATCAAGATAAATTAGGAAACGAGTAAGTCTGTACTAGGTAAACTGCAAAACAGGAAGGTGACAGAATCCTATGATCATACAATTTTAAAGATTAATAAGATTTTAAAGCTCATTTATAAAGTTCACCATCTTCATATTTTTAACAGATAAAAGAAAGTGACTCACTTATGGTCTCACAGCTACTCAGCTGCAAGATGCACATTCTCAATTAAGTGTTCTTAATGCAGTGGCACTTTGGATAGAGCACAAGATCTGGAATCAGAAGTCCAAATCGGCTCCTGATCACTTACTAGTTGTGTGGTCCTAGGAAAGTCATTTAACCTTTGTTTGTCTCAGTTTCCTCACTTGTAAAATGGAAATATAGAAATACCTACCTTCTAAAGTTGTTTTAAGGGTTGAATGCGTTAATAATTATAAAACTCTTAGTATGAGGTCTGGCATATTTAAGCACTCTACAAATTGTTACTATTTTTGCTGTTGTTGTCATATGTATACTGCCTCCATTTTCCCTCTTGATAAAATGGAACGTTGTCAGTTAGTTTTGGATTTAGATTATATAATTACAAAAGAGACTTTAGCAATCATCTGCTCTAAATCACGAATTGTTTAGACAAAACAGTTGCAACCCAGAGAGGCTGAATGAGTTATCCATCAGAATAGAACAGATAATCCATTTCAGTGTCATATATGGAAAAAGCATTGAATCTGAATTCAGAGAATCAAATCTTCTACTAACCAACAGTGTAAACTTGGGCAACTCAATTCAATCATTTTTAGTAAATACCTACTATGTACAAGACACAGTGCTAAGTAAGCTCTGATACTACAAAAAAAATTAAAAACATTCCTTTCTCATGAAATTTTCATTCATTTTGGAAAACTGCTATATAATATGCATGAATAAATAGAAAATTATTTGAGGAGTACTAGCAAATGTGGAGATCAGTAAAGGCTTCTTGTGGTAAGTGATACCAGAGATGAATTTTGAAGGAAGTGAGGGTTTTAAAAGAAAGAGATGGAGCAGGTTCCATGCATTTGACACAGGATGTGCAAACATAAAGGCAGAGTTCAAATGATAAGTTAAGAGGACAACAAATGAGTTTAAGTATAACAGAGTTTATGAAGAAAAATAATGTGAAATTTCTGGAAGATGGAACTTTTCAATGAAGGAGAGAAATAGAAACAAAGTTAGTATTCACTTATTGGGGAACAGTCAAATTTGGTGGCATCTAGAATTTGAGAAGGAAAAGTCTGAAAGGGAAGAAACTAATTAGGAGGCTATTATAATAGTCTATATGACAAATGACCAAGGCTTAGACTAGAATGGTAATTGTTTATGTGAAGAGAAAGGCACAGATGTGAGAAATGCTGCATGGGTAGAATTAAAAACACGTCATCAATTTTCAAGATTACATTGCAGTGACTTTGAGCATGTATCCACTATTATGTCTGACTCTTTATGACTTAGTAAGAAGTTTTCTTGGCTGATGCTGAAGAGTTTTGCCATTTCCTCCTCCAGTGAATTAAATTAAACAGAAGTTAAGTGATTTGTCTAAGATTATACAGCTAGTGAGTATCTGAGGTCAGATTTGAACTTAGGTCTTCCTAACTCCACAGACCCATTTAGCTGCCTTTATGTGTCCACTAATTCATTACATATCACTGAAATAGATAACTACTACCCTTTTCTCTTTTCCCTTTATCTTTTCTTCAGGAAAAAGTTAATCAATGAAAACTTCTCATTATTAATCACTCATATCTCAGACTTATGGGTTGACATCTGCCTAGAACATAAGGTTCAGAGGACTTTGCTTCCCACAGGAATATGACTGTTTATAAACATTTTTTCCATCCAGAAAAGATTGCTTTCTATGGCCGGCATACATCTTTTGCAAAGACATCACAAAATCTATTTCCATTAACTTCTTTCCAACTAGATTTCATTTTTATTTTTTAGTAGTCTCTTTTGCTGTCACCTTTTTGTCTCATAAGATCATATGACTTAATGGTTGAAGTGATGTTAGTAATCATCTAACCTAATAGCCTAATTTTGTAGATAAGAAAACAGAAGCAGAGAGAAGTGATTTGCTCAGGATTCCATAATAAATAAATAGCTGAGTTCGAATTCATGCCTCTGACTCTAAATTCAATGGCCTTTACATTCTATCACATTACTGACATTCTTGAGAAAATTCCAGAATATTGGAAACAACATCGAATTGATAAGAATATGGAGGGAGATTAAAAGAATCTAGAAGGAGTCATGGGAGGTATGGGGAAGTATAAACTCTGATTAAAAATAAAAATAAGGGATTAAAAATAATGAAGAATGGGAACAGCTAGATGGCACAGTGGATAGAGTACCAACCCTGAAGTCAGGAGGACATAAGTTCAAATCTGGCCTCAGACACTTAACACTTCCTAGCTGTGTGACCCTGAGCAAGTGACTTAACACCAATTGCCTCAGCAAAAATAAATCAAAACAAAACAAAAAGAAGAATGATGCTTGAGTAGTTTAAGATTGTCCTTAGATCCGTTTGCACTACCATCTTTGATTCTCCAAATGCAGTAAAGTTTAAGTTCGTTAGGAAACATGACCTTCCATGTTTTTATTTCTGGTATTGAGAAGTTGAGTAAAAGAAGCACATTGTTTTTAGTTTTGCTTATTTTTGTACCCTAATATAGCTCCTTTTAATAGGAATTATTTTAAAATTAAAGGAAGGCTGTTGACAATATCACTTTGTGATTTAAAGATCATTCAAAATGCTAGCTTGGATGTAGAGATTTGAGATCTAGTGCCAGTTATCACATTATGTGTGTGACTTTTGTTCCTTTCCTTCATTTTTGTGGGACTTGATTTTCTCATTTGTAAAAGAAGATCAACTACGTAGACTCTTAAAGTATGTTATAGTTCAAATATTCTATTATTCCAGCAAATGCTTCATTCATTCATAAATATTTATTAAATGCCTACTCTATACTTGGTGTGGAAGATATCAAATAATAAATAAGACACAGTACATGCCCTTGAGGAGTTCTTTGAAGAGTAAATACATTATTCTTAATCTAAGAAAAATTTGATAAGTGCATGAAGCATATAAAATGATATGAAATTAGATGAAGGTGAAACTATTTTCAACTAGGAAGGAAGCAGGGTAGCATCATAGGCCATATATTTTGTCCTAGAAAGGACATCTAAGTGAAACTAGTTCAATTCCCTCATGTTACATATGAATAAACTGAGGACCAGGGAGGTTAAGTAAGTGATAATACAACTAGCAAATATCTGAAGTGGATCTTAAACTTTTATCCCCTTGACTCCAAATCTGGCTTTCTATTTACTATGTCACATTGCCTCTAGTTCATGAGGGAAAAATAAACAGAACCAAGTCCTCAGCTCCCACCATCTTGTAAAGATCTCCACAGATTTTTTGTGTCATGGATACATGATGTTAGAAAGATCTATTCTAGCCATACACTGTGGTGAATGATTAAATACAGATGACTTTTGATATTGTTTGAATAGGATCATTGCCATAATAATGGTTTTGCATGTAAGTTTATGGGGTTAATAATTTTGTTACCACATAATTAGCAAATAAAGTGAGCTCATATTTATTTGTTTTAAATATCAGATTCAGAAGAGTTTTGAGTCAACCCTAGTATTTGCAATGAGGGATGAAGTAGAGTAACTCCAAATGAGAGAACATTAACAAGTAAAAATTAAGTTCTGTAAAATTATCAGAAGTTAGGCAGCTAGGTGGTATGGTAAATAGAATGCCAGACCTGAAGTCAGGAAGACTCATTTTTGTAAATTCAAATCTAGCCTTGGAAACTAACTAGCTGTGTAATCTTGGGAAAGTCATGTAGGCTTGTTTGCCTCAGTTTACTCATTTTAAAAAATATCAGAAGTTCTTGACCTGAGTGCTATAACTGTTAGATGGAATATTTTTCAGGATCCTGGGAATACATAGAGTTGTATCCAAGTTTCTTATTTTAAAAGTTAGGAAATTATGTCTTAGAGAGATGTGACTTTTTCAGAGTCTCATAGATATTAAACATCTGAGATAAAATTAAATCAAGGTCTTTCTCTTTCTGAATCTAGTGCTCTATCCATTGGACCATATTACAAAAGCATGACATCCACAGTTAGAAAAGAGTTTAGAAACCATCTAAAGCATTCCTTCCTAATTTCATAGAAGAACAAATAGACTCAGAAATCTTTACATTTGTCTGGAAAATGATTGTATAGGTCAATTTCAGGACCTCATGAATACCAAAATACTGAGTTAATTTTTCCAAACACACTTATAATTTTTCCAATTCTATGAAAAAAATAGAACATAATCCAATCAGAATTTGTTTGATTCTCAATAATTGCCCCTTGACTCCTTGAAGTTTGAACTCTGTCTGATGTTTTAGGAGGATAATATTGCAGAGATAAAGGAACCCAGTGCATAAAGTGCTCTGTTGGAGTCGAGAAAACCAGGTTCAGATTCTGTATCATACTTTTTAGCTCTGCAATATTGAGTAATTGAGTAAACTTAGACTCTCTGTGCCTCAATTTCCTTATCATAGATAATATTAGCATTTGCTATCCAAGGGTTATGGCAAGGAAAAAATGAGATAAAATGTGTATTTTGCAAATTTAAATTATTATATAGGTATTAGCTATTGCTATTAATATGTCTGAAAATGTAGCTTTTGTTACTGTAATTGTAATGAGAAAAATTTAGCTGCTTAATGAAGCATCTTCATTATAGGTAGGAGGGCTGATGTCCATTGTATTATAAATACTATGGTTTAAAACAGGGGCAAAAAAACTTTCTCCCAATCCCAAAGGACCATCTTCTGAACAGTATGAAATATATTAATCCATTACCAGGTATTCGTGAAGATCAATAAAAACCAGAGATTAATTACCTTCATTATGGACCCAGGTCATCATCCCCAAGTCCCAGTCCAATCATTAATCCCAATGAATCACTAATGTTTTGCTTGCTGTCTCTAAATTCCCTATATAAGGTCAGAATGGCAATGAATGTGAAACACAGAAGATTTTATTCTGAGAACCAGGACATAATTATTACAATGTTATGAATCCACAGGAATTGTTAATGAAATAGCTATCTTTGTTCATATGTATTTCATATATTTTCAGAAGTGTGACTCTCAGGAAGCCTTTTTATTACAGACCAATAAATTAGAAAGATTACTCTATTTTCAATTTTGTGTGTGTGTTTTTGACGCACGATATCTTTTTTTCCCCATTTCAAACTATTTCAGGGAATAATGTGATTCATAGAGGAAGGTTTCTCTGAGTTCTTTCAAAGTTCAATATAATTCTAAGGGTCTGACCAAAGTTAATTTAGAATAAGCTGAATATTCAATGTCAATCACATTATTTCAAAAGCAGCTATCACTCCTTATTCTGTGAGAAGGATTGGAATCATCTATTTGAAGCTAAGAAAAATGAAATACTTTGTAAGAAACACAGTGTAATAGATTAGAAGTTGGAAGGATAGAATCTATTCCATATTAGCTGTGTGATCTTGAACAAATATCTTCTCTGGGTTTTAGTATTCTCCAAGCAAAGAATATTTAAACTTCTTTCTAGTTCATAACCCAACCATTCTTTCTCATGTTCTTCTGTTTTTATCCATATCCTTCTATAATCTCTTGTAGTAGACCTACCCATCATACTGGACATATTCTGTTTTATCTTTTCCTATTTTATGGGATGAGTACAGCAGATGGTTGACCAATAGAAATTCTTATACGTAATATGTGGTGAGCGCACATCCTTTTTTGAACTTGCATGTGCTTACTGATATCTTTAAAGTTATTTCTTGTGTGCAAGTTATTGTTAACCTTCTAACACTAATTATATTGAGTTCAAATCCAGCCTCAGATATTGACCAGCAGTATGCTCTTGTAAAGTCACTTAATTATTGTCTGCCTCAAATATAAAATAGGGATAATAACAGCAACCTTATTTGCAGGATTGTTATGAGAATAAAATGAAGATATTTGTAAACTGCTGAGTACAGTGTTTGTTACATAGTAGATGCTACATAAATGCTTGTTCTCTTCTCTATTGACCTTTGGACTCTGTCCAATTTTGTTCCTTAGAGATTATGTTTGTCTAACATTAATTAATTATGTACTATGTGTTGGCATTAAGTTAAACCTTGGAGTGGTGGAGGAGAATTGTGGTTTGGGGTTTCTGGTATGTGTGAACAATTAGTTCAGAATCTTTGAAAATACTATATAACTGACCATAATCGATATGGTCCTAGTCATTCCTGGGACTAACTTCAATGTCTATCAGCAGTACTTAGTGAAGATATATTTAATAACAGACTAACTGAATGATGCAGTCTGTGGAGCATTTATTCTTCTCTTTTAAATTGATCTCTTTCTTCTTAAATAGATCTGGAGCATTCAAAGGTTTATTCAAAGGTTCAATGCAATCAACATAAAGCTACTTGGTATCTAGCAATATTACTCTCTTTTTTGTTGTCCTTGTTGTTGTTTTGTTTTGCTTTTGGCAAGCAACTGGAGTTAAACAATTTGCACAGTTACAGTTAGGAAGTATTAGGTGTCTGATGTCACATTTGAACTTGGGTCCTCCTGACTCCAGGATTTCTGTTCTATCCATTGCAACATCTGGCTGCCTTCAATGTTATTCTCTTTGTACAAGCTATGTTATTTTCATTTGGCCTCTTTCTGCTGCCCAAATCCACAACAGTGACAATTTGTGGTTATAGAACTGCATTGAGCAATACTTTATAAACACTACAATTTCCTTTGATAGATTTCTTAGCGGAATTTTATTTTGTGAATTTAAAAACATTGTGAATAATTTAAATAGAATATTTGGTACTATATTCTTCAAAACAGTTTTAGTTTTAGTTGTTCATAATAAACATATTTTTTCCATTTCTCTATTGCTATTTTATCAATGATACAAAATATGCTTTTAAAAGATATCCACAGTTGCTATTCTTTTACTACTAATCATGTCCATTAGTCTCAATTTCCCCAATATTCTTCCTAATTTTTGGAATTTAGTTGAGCACAGCAATGTATATTTTGAACTCAGATAAAGGATGCTAAGGACAGTGTGACTATTTTTATCTTTCTATTCACTAAAACTCCAGTTTACATATTGATGTTATCTGACCTTCAAAAAGAAGATCAAGCTTTTCCTCCTACTTCTTCTTGCCACCCCCCCAAAAAAAATACCTAATTTTCTATTCAATTATTTGCCTTGGGGATTGTTTGGACTATGCCATGTACTAGATGATGATCTTGGTGGAATGAGCATTTCACTTCAATACTCTGTCTCTTCTCATGTGTAAAATGGAAATAATGATATCAATTCTACACACTCCACAAGGATCTAAGGATTAAATAAAATGAAGAATATGGAAGTACTTTGTACATGGCAATTTTATTATTATCATTATATTTACCTTAGGACCAACTGTGGGATCTTTTTTTATTTTATTTTATTTTATTTCTTTGGTTTTGAATGCCAGCCTAAAAAGTTTACAATTCATTAGGCAAACAATGGGGAAGGGGATAATTTTTCACTAAAGATTGAAAGAGGGAAGTGACATATGAGACAAAAAAATAACAAAAAAAATTGAATTTGGAATCTTAACAAATAGGCTCCATCTTAACTCTGGCACTTACTAGCTAGATGGAACAGAAAAAATTGTTAGTCTCTCTAGGATTTACGTTCATTATCTATAAAATCTATAATCCCTTACAGCTTCAATCTATGAAAGAGAGAAGGGGAATTAAATATTTATATCATGCTTACTATTGCCAGGCACTGTGCCAAATACTTTTTACAAATATTGTCTCTTTTTATCCTTTGAGATGAGTGCTATATCATTATACAGCTAAGGAAATTTAATTGAACATCTAATAAATGCCTGAGAATGGATCTGAACTTAGATTTTCCTGACTCTGAGATCATTGCTCTATCTGCTATGCAACCAGCTGCCTAAGATTTTATGATATGTGATTCTGAGTTCATAGGCTCAGAGTTTAAAAGAAATTGAGTTCCTCAGAAGATAAAAAAAGGAAGAAAAATTGTTAATTTGAAAGGAACATGCTGGTCCCTCTGAACCCCAATCATAATTCTGACATCTTGCTTCTTGAAGTACATAGTGATCAAGGACAGTTGACCCAATTGAGGAAGGGGGGAAGGTGGCATTAGAAACAAAATATATGAGGAATTTACAAGGAGAAAAGGAAAAAGAGAGATAAAAGGAAATAGCAGTCAGGACCATAAAGGTATGTCTGCTTTCTTGCCATTGAACCCGGGCCTGACAAGTCATTAGGAACAAAGATTGAATCTTCAAGGGCTGATAAATTCTTGGGCTTTGGAAAGAAGTACTCACAAACAATCACAGCAAGAGCAAAAAGAGATTTCTAATTGCTGGTGGGGAAAAGAACCAGTCAGTGAACTTCTGTGATAGTAAAACCAGCCTTTCATACCTGAATCCATTGTACTGATTGTGTCTCTCTGGTCTCCCATTGGCCTTACTATTATAACTATTATAATTAAATTATATTTAGTTTATCTTTATACCTAGGATGCTTGCAATTAGATACTGTCTTCTTTTGAGAGTCTTCAATTAAAGATGGGAGTGTGGAATGGACACTTAGCCAAAGAGGGCTTTTTTTTTTTTTACCCTGAGAGACAGTATAATTTAGATGGATGACAAATAAAATAAACCCATCTTTTGATTGCAATTTATTATCAAATAAGAATCACGGGATCTTAGATCTAGAGATAATGTAGCCTGACTGCCCAATTTTACCAAAGAGACTGACTCAAGATCACAAAGATAGTTTAGAGGGACAATCAGGATTTGAACTCTGGTCCTTCAACTTTTCATCACCATGCTACTTTTTTATCTTATCTAAGTAAATTTCCTAGAAAGTCAGTGAGAGTCAGAATGGTAGAGTAAATAAGAATCACACCCAAAACCTAAAAAGACCTTAGTTCAAGTCCCATATTTGCCACACATCAAGTATTATGACTTTAGGCATGTCACTAAACAACACTCTTAAGACTGAAACCTCCAAGATGTACATTGAAAGATGGAGTTTCCTCAGCTAAGAATTCTATTTGCCAATAAAATTGAATGTCTAGTCCCTATTCCTACAATGAAAATAACTCTCATTCAGAGATTTGATAGAAATTGCATTATGGGAAGGAAAGAAAAAGATTTTCTTTTTAAGATTTAGATTTGGACACAAAATTTGAATTAAACAAGCCAAACTTCTTTTAGTAAAATAAGATAAGAACTAGGATGATATACACTATGAGCAGGAGATGGTGTTAATTGCTATTTACCTGCCTCTCTTGGGTTTTTCTGATATTGAGAATCACAAATCATATTGAGTACCACTCTCCCAGGTTTACTGTGTTATACTAAGGTTATAATATGATAAATTATAACTCAACAACTATCACAACTCTTTAAAGCTATGCTGGTATTCATTTCCATAAAATGCATGCTGACAGCCATTGGCAGGCCAGTAATGGGATGAAAAAGATGATATCAGACTGATAAAGAAATCTTGCAATTGAAGTTTATAAACAGTCTAGTTTATGTACATCATTTCTTCAATACAAAAAGAGTTCAAATGACCTTCAGAATTCAGCCACCTTCAGGTTTTTCAATTGGCATCCTTGTGTCATAGCCAACATGTTTTCATGCATCAATTAAAATTGCAGTAGCAATTTGAATTTGACCCAAGTTGATAGTAACTAGAGTCTGTCGCCATCTGACAGCTGTTGGATAGCCTATAAGAATTGAGTAGATGGTTTCAGTCCAGTTTCTAATTGAAAATCTGTTTGTGTTGTTATGTAAATTTGGGCAAACAAGCAGTTGTTGCCTAGGAAGCTGTTCTGTGGAAGTTTTAAAGAGGTAATGTTTACTTAAGTGATCTCTTAGTTATTACTCATATGACCTCAAACAATCTTTCACTTGAGGACTTTACTCTAAAACCATTCTCCAATACTTCATTTAGATATAGAAATGATATCGGGCTCTGAAAAGCTATGCAATGGAGTAGGTGCTCTGGGCTGCCCTTTTTGACAGAGGAAGAATTAAATTAAATATGGACCAACATCAGTGGACTGTGCCTTTTCTCCTAGTATTAGCATAGCTATGTCATTGCTATAACATCCATGATTTAAGCATTATTTTCACCCACCAAAAAACACCAAGGCTTATCTTAAGATGCTGAGGGACCTGTAATCTTCATTGGTAAATCAGAGGCCTGAACAAACCCTCCAAGTATTGAAATACTTATTTTTTTTTATTATTTGCTGTTAATTATTCTTTTGGAGGTCTTTGTAAAATACTATGTTCTATCAACAGATAGTTTGATTTCCTTTCTAGTATTTATTGTACCACATCTTCTTCTTGTTCCTTTAAATTATAGCTTTTTTTGATTAACCCTCACCTATCTGCCATTAGTACAATCTCTGACCCAATTCTCCAATTCAAACCCATAATTACTGTACTGTATTTATCTGTCCATCTTTTTTGTTGATTGCATGTTTGCTGTCTTATCTCTCCTATTTAATTAGTTAGCTCCTCAGCAACAAAGGCTATGCCCCTGTAGAATATTCTGGAAGAAAAAGTGCCATTTGCTCTAATTACCTAAATGATAATGCAAGAGTTCATACTAGAATTATTTTCAATACAACATTTTCTCAAATGGGAGCAGAAGGCATTAATACATAAAGAGGTATGCTATTGGAATCATGGATTGACAGAGTTGAATGTGACTTTAGAGATCCAGTCTAGCCTTGTCATTTCATATCTCAGATCACTAAAGCTCAGAGAGAAAAGGGGAATTATCTAAAATCACATATCAAGTTAGTAGCAAAGATAGAATGAGGAATCTGATCCACTGACTCCTAGTCAACTTCTCTTTTTATTACACCCGAATCGATTCCCAAAGTGAAGGTAAATGATAATATTGTATTACTTTGTCAATTAGCCATCAAGCATTAATTAAAAGCTATGCTACAACTTTGTGATATACTAGAGTTACAAAGAAAGGCAAATACTGTCCCTGCCCTCAAAAAGCTCACATTATAGGGGAAACACCATGTAAATATAATGTAAGATATTTACAGAATAGATGAGAGATAATTTGAAGAGGGAAAAAACTAGGAAGTAGGGACTTCAGGAAAGGCCTGCTGAAGGTTGAAGTACCTTTAATATTCAAAGCAGCTACAGAGGATCTATAATTTGAACTGAAACCAGGAAAGCTGAAATACAGAGGAGAAAGGGTAGAGTTCTAGGCACAATAGACAATCAGTGCAAAAGTATAGAAATGTCAGGTAAAGTGTGATGTGCAAATATTAGCAAGTAGACCAGTGTCACTACATCAGAGAGTTCAAGAAGGACGATAAAAGATAAGAAGACTCGAAACGTCAGAAAGGCAGGTTATATAGAGCTCTAAATGCCCTAAAGAGAAGTTTTTATTTGATCATAAGGTAATAGGAAGTCAAAAAGATCACTGAACAAGTAATTACATGATAAGATCGAGATATTAGAAAAATCACCTTGGCATTTGACTGGAAGACAGATTGGAAGGGAGAAATTTGAAACAGGGAGAACAATAAACAGGCCAGACAATATTTATTCAAGAAGAGAAACAGTTGTGTGAGAAGAGAGAAAAGAATGTATATGAGAGATGTCCTAAGGGTAGAAATCAGATTTGACAATAGCATATATAGATGCAATGAGAGAGAGTAAGAAGTAAAGGATGCTTCCAGATGTGTGAGCGTCTGTTACTTCCTCTTCTCCACAATAATCTTTATTGTTATTTTAAATATATCTAGGAATATTCACTCTTTACCTTGTTCTTCATTATTGTGGTCAAAACAAACCTCAACATTCTATAATCAACCTGTTGCTGCACATCACAGAAATTAATTAGCCCTATTCTTAAATGATATATATACAATCTATCTTTAGTTCCTTTCTTGAAACCTTTCAAGCTTAGTAAGACCTGACAGAGTTTCCATTTTGCTGGACTAATATTTGAGAAACAAAGGCAACCTCCGTAATATAATGAAGTAGCAAAGAGGGAGGTCAGTGAAGGATTTAACATTTGATCTTAATTGTCATTAGTACAATTTTGGACTACTTCAAATATTCCAAACTTATGGAACAAGACAAAATAGTTATCTAATAAAGATATTAGTTATATCTTTTCCTCTCTTGCATAAAAGAAAGTATATAGGGCACATATGATGAGAAAATAAGGACTAAACTGACCCATATAATCTTTTCAGAAGATAGATAAGAGCAAAGTGAACATCTATGTACCCCAATTTGCACAGCAATTGATTAAATTAAACCAAAGTCTAGAAGTGCTATAGTATCAACAATGATATTAATTTAACATATATGTGAGTTTTTCCTTTACTAAGTAAATAATCAGATTAAAATCACTGGATTTATGATTTTGATAGCATAGGGAACTCAAGGTGAGGAAATTCCCTTCACAAGTACATGTAAGCAACAATTATACACTTAAAATTTAACATAGCTTTTTTTAGGATAATGAGGAGTTAAGTGAATCATTCAGGGTGATATAAGTAAAAGGCAAGACTTGAACAAAGATTATTTAGGATTATCTGAGGTCAGTTCTCTCTCTGTTATTCCATTCATTATTTAGGAAATGAGGATGGGATTGGGACTCAGAAAGATAAAGTTCAGAAAATGGCTCTGTGGGAGTAATCTGTGTGATCTTGGACAAGTTGGCTCCTCTGGATATCAGTTATTTTCATTTTTAAAAGGATGTGATAGAGTAGATTTCCTCTCAGTTCTATTTATTCTATTTATTCTCTGGATAAATGATCCTCTGTGTCAGGGGCTGGGTTTGAAAACAGGCCTTCCTGATACTAAGCCTAATTCTAACTACTACTCTTTCTCTTCTAATATAGTACTAATAAGGCTAAAAAGTATGAGGGTACTTCATAAACAATAGGAAATTTAGTCAGTATTCAGTATCCAGACTTCATAATAGCAATTTGTATTTATAGTTTTGGGATGTTCATTCAAAGGACTATGTTTGGAAATATTTGAGCAATGTCTAAATTAACAATTCATTGTGGAGCCTTGAGAATTGTAAGGTCCCTCATGAGGCTTAAAGAGCCATTCTAAGCATAAATCTAAGGATAATCTCTTAGGTAAATAATGAACCAAAAATGGAACTTCTCTCTGCCATTCAAATGGTGATTTCTTAACCAGCTAGGATTGTAGAAATTCCTCAAGTATATATGAAGGCGGACATGGGTGCGGAATTGTTATTCTGTTGGGTCAAGGAAGGACAGTTTTATCCGGGGGGATCATGGGATAAACAAAGGAGACTTTAAATGTCAGATTCAGCTCCTCTCTCCCCCAATGACATGAGTTTAATGTGTAGAAATATTTTGCTTCTTTTCCCAAACTGATATGATTTCACTGAATGCCCAAGGATATAACTAGGAACAATGGACGAAATTCACAGAGGCATTGATTTCAGCTTGAAGTAAGAAGAAATTCCTAACTTTTTTTTTAAAATCTAAACTTATATTGGTAGAAGGAAGTCCCAGTGAGGATTCACTATATCTTTTAGAAATACAGAGGAGCACCGGCTTTGCTTTGCAATTTATTGTCTTATGAAATTTCACTGCTCTAGGGCCTGCTCACCAAGGTCACACAGCTACCACATGTCAGAGGAAGGGCAGAAACAGAGGTTCACCTGATTCTTAAGTTTGGTCCTCTCTCAATTGCCTAAAATTGGAGTCACCTAAAAGTGGAATGGGCTGCTTGGGTAGATAATGATTCTTCTTTCACTGAAGAGCTTTAAGCAAAAGTCACTTGCCTTTAATGTTATAGAAGGCATTCTTGTCTGAATACTAGTTAGACTAAATGCTCTATCATATATCTTTACATTTTCTTTGATCATTCCTACCAACACCATGCCTAGGATGGTCTTCCTCCCCAACTCTGATACTTAGAATCCTTGGTTTTCTTTAAGACTAGGCCCAAATGCCAAACCCTAGAGGAGAGTACTTCTAGGATCCACGAGCAACAAGAGAGCAGATTCAACTCATTTTTCAGTTCCCATAATTTCCTATAGGAGTCCCTTCCTAATTATCTAATTTGCTAGTGTTTTTCTTAAGTAAGTTTACTATCCATCTAATGTGGTTTTATCTTCTATGTACTGAGAAATATAAAGGCAAATATGCACACACACATGTATATCTGTATGTGATGTCTACCATTAGAATGTAATTTCTTAGAGGCCAGAGACCATTTTTTGCCTTTGTGTCCTCAGTGCTTAACAGGATACTTGCTACATATAGAAAATTCTTTTTAAAAATGTGTACTGATTGGTAGACTGAATGAATGAATAATTATCTCAGGACCTTTCCAACTCTGATATTCTGTGCAACAATAACAACAACAAAATAAAACAAAAAACAAAAAACAAGAAACTATGTGAAACATTTTGTTCCCATAGGGTTTTAAGGTGAACATGACCTCTGTGTATTAATGCGTGAGACTGCTTTGCACTCATAAGCATGGCAGGATTTACTGCTGAGGTGCTAAAACTCAACAGCATATTTAACCAGTAATTAATTGTAAGCAGCTCTTTGCAAATTGAATGCCTTAAAAAAAAAAAAAAAAGCGGAGGTGGTTGGCTTGAGTGGGAGGGGAAGAAGTCCACATGACAGAGGGCCTAATTCATAAAGCAAAGAAAGAGCAAGGTATATGTCACTTCCCTTCAGATGTTGGCTGGGTAGCTATTAGAAGATACCTCTCATCATATTAAGTAGGTTTATGTATAATTAAGGCGAATGATTGATTTCTATTACTGCAGCTAGTTTTGCTATCCAACAGGGTCAAGAAACTAACCCTCAAAAAGAGAGAATCTATGCTCTTAAAGGTGTTTGTAATAGGCAGTTTTAATCAGGCTGTAGCCCCATATGTTATATAAATACTGGATAACTTATGCAAATATAGTTCACTGCAGTGCCTATCCTTTCAATAATAAGAACAAAAGTATAAAACTTTACTATTGTGTCTTTCATAGAATCCAAGATCTAGAGCTGGAAGAGAAAAAAGAGTTTCATTTTACATGTGAGGAAACTGGGACCCATGCAGAAAAAATAACTTTGCAAGGTTACAGAGGAACCCCACATCTTCAGAACTAATACACTTTCCACCGTATCACAGTGCTTCCTTATCTTTCTTCTTTATTCTGTCTAAAAATGTCATTAGAATTGGGATGGAGTCATGGTTCAGTTTGATAGAGGAGGATGGAAACAGGAATAAAGAAACATGGCTAGAAGCATGCTGGGAGTAGGGGACTTGCTCATCTTTTTGTCTCAGTCTCTTTTTCTAATACAGACATCCATGGATTGGTTCTTGGTACTCCTATTCTCTGAATGATAAATGAAATGTGTAATATCAGCAATCTTTATACCATTTTAGCCTTAAGCAGCATTGAAGGTACAAAATATCTGTTGGAACAAAAATAATTTGCTGGAGAAATTTAAAATGGGGTTGTCAGTTAAAAAAAAAAAAACAAATAAGAAAATGTCCAGAGTCTGAAAGTTTGGATGGAGTGATTATTGATCCCAGTAGAATATATTATTACATCAGATTGCCTCAGTCAGGCATTCTCATATGGCTATTCTCATTTATGTATTTATTTGTTTTGAATTAGAGAGAGTATTTTCAGTTAGCAATCTGGCAGTATCACTAAAGGATTGGTATTTTTTAAAAAGTAAGAATATGTAAGAGTGTAAGACTTTTCGCTTTCCTCTCTAAAGAACAACCAGTTTCCCATTTTGCAGGAAATTAAGCATTGCCAGGTAGGGATGTCCTCAGTGGCTAAATCTATTATCTCCTGATGTAGAAGAGGAGAAAACCACATACTTTCTAAAGCTTAACTGACAACATAAGACAATATAAAATTGCATATAGTAAAATACTAATAATTGTTATTGTTTAGTCAGTTTTCACTTTTGTCTAATACTTTTTTGATCCCTTTGGAGTTTTCTTGAAAAATATACTGGAGAGGTTTGCCATTTCTTTCTCTTTCTTCTCCAACCCAATTTACAGATGAGAAAATTGAAGCAAACAGCAGTTATGTGGTTTGGCCAGGGTCATGCAGTAACAAATGTCTGAGATCAGATTTGATCTAAAGTATGCTTGACTCCAGATCTATTTATATATAATATTTCAAGTTTGTAAAGTGCTGTACATGTATTAGTACATTTGACCCCCCAATGACCACTCTATGAAATAAAAACTATTATCACCTTTTTACATATATGGAAAGTGAGCCAGAGAAAATAAGTTGACTTGCCCAATGTCGCTCAGCTCATAAATATCTGAAGTGGATTTTCAACTTAGGTCTTACTGATTCCAGATTTAGTGTTCTTACCCAGTATTTCATCTGAACACCTTTGTATCTGAATGGAGCTAAAAAAAATTTGACAGTTTTGCCATTCCAGAGAATTATGTTCGTAGGTCAAGGATTACCAAGTAGACAATCAAAAGTTCTTGATCTTTTGAGTCCATCTCCTTTGATACCCTCTGGAATGTTGCCAGAAGTTATCCCCTTTCAAAATTTCTGTTGAGACTGTGAAAAATGTGATAGCTTTAAAGTCAGAGAACCTGAATTCTAATTGCAGCTATGTGACATAGGTCACTTATTCAAGTTCTATGTAACTTCCTCATCTGTCAAAATGGGAGTACTGGGATAGTTTGGCCTTTGAGATCTCTTCTAGCTCTGAGTCATTGATTCTATGCCTATATCTCCAAAAAACTCTTGATCCTTTCACTTCCAGTCTTCTCAAGTTAATATCCTATACTCCTCCTCAGTTTCACAGCTAAATTCCTTGAAAACAAACTCATTATACTATTCTCTTTTACTTCTTTACCTCCCACTCTCTTCTCAGCTCTTTGCAATCTGACTTCTTATTGAAGTCATCAACCAAAGAAGTATCTCTAATGATCTCTTAATTGTTCAAAACATAGACCTTTTCTCAGCCTTCATCTGACAAACTCTCTGTAGCACTTGGTATTTTTAATCATCCCTCTCTTTTGATCCTCTCAGATATTAGGACTTATATAACATTGCCATATCATGATCCCTCTCTTGATCTGGTTACTACTTACTCTCCTTTCCTGGATCATCTTCCATATCCTTCCATCTATACATGTATGTACCATGGGGTCCTTTACACTTTTATTCTTTCCACTCCTAGTGCCATCATCATAGGTTCAACTTTAGTCCAATATAAGAGTCCCAGATTTCCATATTCAATTCTTATCTTTCTCCTGCACTCCATTCTTTAATGACCAACTGCCTACTGGATACCTCCACTTGTATTATCCACATTTATCTCAAATTCACCTTGTCTAAACACAATTTAGTAGTTTTCATTTGGAAATCTATCCCTCCTCACTTCCTTATGGCACACAAATTTTCTATTACTAAGTTTGTAGTCCTGGCATACTTGACTTTTCACTTTCTCTCACCCATCCCTGTATCTAATCAATTGCCAAATCTTGTTATTTTTATCTTCTCAACATTCAGCTGCTAGGAAGTCCAGTGTCTTGAATGCTGGAACTAGAGCCAGGAAGATCCAAGTTCAAATCCTGCTTCAGACTATGTGATCCTAGATAATCACTTAACTTCTATCTGCCTCTATTTTCTCCTCTGTAAAAATAAGGGTAATTATAATAGCATCTATCTCCAAGGGTTATTGTGAGGATCAAATGAGAGAATACTCATAAGGCACTCATATAAATCTCAAAGAATCATATAGACACTACTTATTGTATTGATACTTCTATGTTTTATACTCTTTTCTCCATTTATATAACCATCAACCTAATTCAATCTCTCATTACAAATTCTAATTACCTCTGGCCTGGATTATTGTAATAGTTTCCTAATTGGACTCCCTGCCTTCCCTCTCTTCTTCTTTCTAATCAAACCTCTACACAGCTGCCAAATTGATATTTGTAAAACAAAGAACTGACAATATCAAACCACAGCTTAAAATTCTCCAATATTTCCTATGACCTTTAAGATAAAATACACATTGCTATATGTGGTGTTTAAAACTCAGAACTAATTTCATATTTATACACTCAGTGCTTCAGTGAAAATAAACTACTTGCTTCTTCCCATATATGAGATCCTATTTCCAATTTCCATTTTTTTGTCTAGAATGGTTTATCTCACTTCCAACTGTTGGAATGCTAGCATTCATCAATTCTCAACTAAAGGCCACTTTTTGCCAGAGTTGTCTCATGATTTCCCTAATGGTTAGCATCCATATACTGCAAGGAATGAATGAGGAAGTGAGTGATATTTTCCAATCAATACTTAAGCACCTAATATGTGCCAGGTACTGTGAAAAGTGATGAGGATACAATTAGTACAATGAAAGACAATAGATGCCCTCAGCGAACTTGTGATTTAAAATTAGAAGCAAAATACAGGATGGATGGTACACTAAGATTATATTATTCCATGGAGCTGAAATTCCAACTGTTACTTCACATTTAATTTGAATGTAATAGTCCTTCTTGCAAGCTTGAACTATTTGCTTTGCAAGTTGGATTAAGTCACTAAAAACATTGGAGGTTATTCCTCTACAGTTTGGGAAGAGAGAAAGTAATTGCAAATGAAAACAAGAAAGAGGATTTTTTCTGATAAAGCAATAAGGGTTTTTTGTTTTTGTTTTTGTTTTTCCTGTTCAAAAGAAAACACACCAAGTGAAAGAATGTGCCAGGGCTTTCCTTTCATATATATCCCCAAAGCTATGTGGAGCTACAGAGTGATGGTATCAGGCAATGTCAATGGTTC
Source organism: Antechinus flavipes (assembly GCF_016432865.1). NCBI lineage: Eukaryota > Metazoa > Chordata > Mammalia > Dasyuromorphia > Dasyuridae > Antechinus > Antechinus flavipes. Next base: position 186,556,753 of record NC_067399.1, on the reverse strand, counting down.
CTCTTCTCAAAACTTACACCTCTAGGGAGACTGACGTGGTAAAAGAAAAATTACATGCAACAAGGTGTCAGATTTGAGGCTTATGCAATTAAAAAAAAACATAACTACTTTCACTGATAGCTGGAATTATTGGAGTACCATCTGTTTCTGGGAGTTTTTTTATTATTTTTAAAATTTCTTTTGGCTAAACTAACCTTCCTTTTCATAAAATCTTGGGTTGGTCACATCCTTTCTATTTCTTTATACCTTTTAATTTCTGGTTTGAGGATGCAAAACAACTATAGATGCAAAGGGATTTTCCTAAAGATGAGATTCCAAATCTTCAACCCATTGTTAAAGAATTTTCTTCTCTCTAATTAGGGGTATAATCACCAGCTAGTCATATGTTTCATATTCACATTTCCAAGAGCAGAATTACTAGGAATTTGGCTATTTCCGTCTGCCCCATTAGACCACAAGCCTGACCTATACTGACACCTAGTGGTATGACATGTATATACATTTATTTACTGATCTGTGCAAGCATATAAATGTATATATAAATATAGCCACATATACATGTAAAACAAAAAACTGAAAATAGTAAACCATAGCTTAAAAATCTCCATTATTCCTTATTGCCTTTAAGATAAAATATATATTGCTATAAATGGTCTTTGAAACTCACGACTGATTTCATACTACTCACCTTTATATACTCAATTTTCCAGTGAAAATTAATTACTTGCTTTTTCCCATATATAAGATCCTATTTCCAATTTCCATTTTTTATACATATATATACATATACATGTGTGTGTGTTTTATGTATATATACACAAAGGTATTTTATGTACACACACACATAGATATAACTGTCAAGAGACACACAAATATATACTTTTCCAGTAAAGGGAAGAATTGTTTTTAATTAACACCTTTCATCCTGCCTGGCACTTAGTACTTAAGCAATAAGTTCTTGCCAAATTGATTTGAATTTACTTGATCAATTACCAAGTCTTACCTCCTCTATATCAAAACCTACAGATGCTATCTTGCTCCTTTCTCCTCTCCCCAGGAGAGAAAAGTATACTGGCAGCCATTCACTTTTAGTCTGTGGACTCTCAGATGACTTTGATTCATTCTCTCACCAAAGTATGGCTATCTTTGATCCTTTTCTGTTATATTTCCATAGTATAGCATTTCTTTGTCCTCTGCATTTTGTGATGATGTTCATGGGGACACTTAACCTTTGAAAAATATGCTGAGAGCTAATTTTTTTTACATTAAGTTAAAATTTTGGGACCCAATTTCCCTTTTGTTAGGAACATGAATTTATAATTGAAAGGAAACTCAATAAACCATCTAGCAATACCTTCATATGAGGGTTGAGGGAATGGAGGAATATACAGAAATATACATATAGCAAATAGAAGTTGAAGGATTTGAATCTCCAGTCCTTGACTTCAGAATGAGTACTACTTAGCTGTGTTGTGTTTGAGAAAATAGATACTGTATCTAAACTAAAAATCCAAAATGTATATGCCTTTTGAGTGACCCAAATCAAGTCAAAGTAATATTTAAGCACCTATTTTAAAAGTAAGAACAAGAGTAACAATTGTTCAAATTCACATGGGATCTTTAGGTTTACAAAGCACTTTGCCCATTATCCTGTGAGATAGGGGAAAACTTTGTTTTCCTGTTAAAGATGAATAAATCAAGCATACAAGAACTTAAATAACTTCTTGGTGTCAATAAAGATCTAAGGTAGGGGTTCAAAATTCATTTCACACCCAGTGTTCCTTATTCATTTCACCACACTGTTAGACAACTTTTAGTTAGACAACTTTTTCCCTCATACTACTATGGATAAAACATGTATATATACAAATATGCAGAGCTGATGAATAAACATATTTAGCTTATTGAAAAAATAGGATTATTAGTTAAAAATAATATAATTTAAAGAATTACCAGAAGTTAAATTAAGAAAAGATTCATTTCCAATATTTCACACTTTTATGTTAAGAGAGCCATGAGGTCCAGATTGTTGAGCTCAGCATAGTAATCAACTATATTGATTAAAGATACCAACCAATTAGCCTTAGAATTTTCTCCTATAAATTAGATTAGGATCATCCACTTGTCAAACAAATTGCCGTGATTTGAAAATGTCTTTTTATGAGATATATCACTAAAGAAAACAAAAATCCCCAAAGAAAACTTTCCATAGCATGATAATTAATAATAATTAATAATGAAAATTGCCATAGCGTGATATAATTGTAGCGCATAAATGTGCAGAATCACAAGGCCCATGAAAGAGTATTTCCCAGATGATTACAATGGGGTTGAGGAATAGGGTATAGCTATCCATACTGAAAAAAAGAATGATAGAATATTAAAGGAGCCTGGACAAAGAGAAAGGCCAATTAAGGGAGACAGCTGCTGACAGTCTCTTTGGAAAGTTGACATTTCAGAATATTGAAAATTTTTTAAGTAATAACTGGGTTTGGGAGAAAAAATAAAGCAAAAAAATGAGGGTAAAGAAATAGTGAAGTTTAGATTACTCCTACTTAGTTCAAAACCATTTTCTTGACTATTCTTTGGGAGAATACAAATTGTATTTTATTTTTAAAGGCATGAAAAAGGTCAAATTTTATTTAACAATAAAAAGGATAATTTCAGTTATTCTTTCCCTGTAAGAGCAATTTTTATTGCCCTGAAATCAAACTAGCAGTGAATTTAGGATACATATTTTATAAACTTTTTAAATGAATTTTATATACTCAAAATAATTTGTAAACTATAAATTGAAAATTTTTGGAATAATAATTTTATAGTGAACTCCAATTCTAACTTATCCAAATAATAAAAATAAGAGTAAAAACAATATTTCATAGTTATGCATGATTTTATGATTAACAAAGCACTTTCTTGATATCAATTATCTGATAAAACTAGTTAATATCTTTTTTTTCTTATTTAGTATTTTATTTTTCCCAATTACATGCAAAAACAAGTTTAGCATTCCCCCTTCCTACCCCGTCCTGTAAATGAGCTCCAGCTTCACCCTAGTACAACAGATCTTCTGCCTTTAGGTTGTCATGTTGGAAAATTGTTTCACTCCATTTTTTTTTTTTGGTGGATTCTGCCACTCTAGAATTTGTTTAGGGTCATTATCTAAAGGTATTTGAATGGGTTTGGGGAATAACTCAGATGAATCCCTGCCTTTATTCCTCCATCATGGTTCTACCTATCTCCTAAGACTTTACAATTTGTAAAAGGATAAATATATTTTATGTACAACAAATAAATTTGTTATCTTTCTACTGATACACAGCAGCTGCTGTTATTATTCAGTTGTATCCAATTCTTCATGGCAAAGTTTGGAGTTTTCTGGCAAAGATACAAGAGTGGTTTGCCATTTTCTTTTCCAACTCATTTTACAGATGAAGAAACTGAGATGAAAAAGATTAAGTGACTTGCCCAGCATCACATAGCTAGCATATGTCTGAGATCAGATTTTAACTCAAAAGGGAAGAGGAATCTTCCTGAATCCAGGTCTTATACTCTATCTGCTGCGCCACGCTGAAATAAGAATGTTAGAGTTGGAAGAGAGACCACAGCAATTATTTAATCTAAATTCTTCCTTTTATAAGTAAGGAAACTGAAGCCCCAAGAATAGAGATGCCTGAGGTGAAAAAGATGTAAAATCATTAGATGATAGATTTAGAGCTGGAAGTGTTCTTCAAAGTCCCCTCCTGTTTCAGATAAGTTATGTAACTTGCTCAAGGCCAAAGGGGCAATGAATCAAGAATGGAACTCAAATTTCTAACTTCAGATATAGGAGTACTCTTCCATGAAACTAGGCTGATTCTAGGATGGCTATAGGAGTTTTAGTACCCTGTAAGATTCCTTTGTAAATAAATCTGAAGCATTAGCTTCTTATTTAAAAAAAAATTAACTCATCCATTTCTCCCACAAACAAAAAAGAATGAAAAATTTATAATTTTAAAAGTCAAATTATTTGATTTTTTTGATTTTGGAATTTCAGATACAAACTGTTAACCACAACAACGAAGTGAAAATTTTCTGGGGTTTGAGTCAGAATATGCATGTTTAAATTTTATTTTTGTTATCTGTATAATATTGGGAAGTTACTTTTCTTCTCTTAAAATTTTATTCATTTTTAAAAATGGGATTAAACAAGATTATCTCAAAAGTCCTTTCCAGATCTAAATTCTACTGAGCTTATTAATACTTTATTTTAACATATTTTTACATCAATCAAATTTTTATAAGGCAGTTAATATATCAGAACAGTGATTTTTAACCTCTGTGAATTTGGATGTAAAGACAAGTTACATCTTTGTTTCAGTTTATTTGATTTCCTTTGTAATGTTATGAACCTCATCTTTGATTTTAAAACATTTTTTCTGAGAAAAGAGCCATAGACTTCATCAGACTGTCAAAGGTATCCATGGCACAAAACAAATTAAGAGCCTTGGTCCTTATATTATAAGAACTATAGCATACTATTGTTTTTATCATTGATGCATTCTTTGGATTTTATTGAACTTTGTCTCTAGTTACCTTCCCTTTGTCCTGGTTTAATTTTTATCCTAATCTAAGATAGCATAACTACTACTGTCAAAAATGTTGGCATTTTCAGTGATATAAAGAAAATGAATTTTATTATGTTGGTCCCACTCTTGCTAGAAAATTATCTTCATATCAAAGGCACATCTTCATGCTGAACCATGATTGACAGCCTTGTCTTCAGTCTCCATGAAAAATACATCCAAAACCCAAGGGAAGAGATTTATGTTTCATGGTGCCATTCACTACAGCTTATTGTGTGGAAGGCTTCTTCTTCAGAAATATTCAATTCAGCAAGTCTTCATAAAATTTGTCCCTTTGTCCCTTGTCCCCAATTCCTTCAATCTTCCTTTCTCTTAGCACCATGTCTAGGAATAATAGCAATAACATTTATATTTTCTGCTTTAAGGATTATACAGCATTTCCCTCACAGCAATCCCATAAGCTAAATTCTTCATTTAAAATTCAGGTAAATTGAGATTCAAAGTGGGGAAATGAATTAAAGGATGTCAATAGTAACTGTCAGAATCAGTAGGCAAATTCAGATCTCTCCTGACTCCAAGAATTATACCCCTTGTTTCTTATGTTCTTTATCAAATAAGATATTTGTACCTTGTATCAAATCTGTATCAAATAAGATAGAATAAATGAATACATTGGGGCTTAATAAATGTGTTCTCCCTTTCTTTACTCTCCCTTTCATATTACATCAATGAACATAAGGGACATTTAGATCTGTGCCAGCTAGGCATAGGGATGGAAGTGGATGATTACTCAAGAAACATATACTAATAGACAACCAAAGCATGAGGACAGCCATCACCAAAAGAAACAAATCTACTGTAGACCAAAATCTCATTCTGTTTGTTAAGATCTTGCTCTCTTCCTCAGTCTCCAACTCTAATCTTCATCTTTACCATTAGGTAAAAACTAAATGCTAAGGAATCTTCAAGTAGACAAGAACCCAGTTTCTAAAGACAATAAAAATTGACCAGGTTAAATTGAAGTTATAAACCTAAAAACAATAGAAATAATCTACCAAAAAAGTCTACAAAAAGACAACCCTTTTTAGATCTTATCAAGTTAAACAAGCAGTCTGAATTTTTTTTTACTTAACAAAATGCAAACTCTTTGAAAGCATGAATTGTTTCCATTATTTTTGGATTTATTTTCCCAGTGGTAGCATAGTATCTGATTCTTAATAGGTACTTATTGTTTAACTGGTTATTGTCTGTGGCTATCAGTATCAGTGGACACAAGGTATAGTGAAAAGACCACTGAATTTGGAGTTAGGGGACTTGAGTTCAGGTAATGACTCTGCCATAGGGTATTGTGGGGCAATTCATTTCCCTTTTGGAAGTCAGAGATAAGGGGTAGGCATAGATGATCTATAAGGACCTTTTTAATTTGTTAACCATTAAGAGAGAAAAAATACAAAAGCACACATATAGATATAGTCATATACATATAATTTAGCGAATTAAAACCATCTGGAAAGAGGATATTAGTTATCTATTATGTAATAATATTTCTTTTAAAAGCTAAACATAAAAATTTAAGACCCACCTCATGGTTCATGTTGAAAATGTTTCTATTTCTGACAATGGTACAAAGGAAGGGCATGGTTTCCTTTTCTAGTGTGATCATAAACGGTTAAGGAAGTTGTTTTATTTTCCCCTAATAATATATTATAGATCAGCTATCATGAATTTAACTAAACTTATTTGTGCTATTTATATTTTCATCCTGTTTTTTGGTGGTAATGAGTTCCTTAAGCTTATTACCTACTGTGTAAAGTGGTAATTGACTTAATAGCTGTCTTCAAGCAAAGGGCTATTACACAGATTGTGTTGATCAGTTCTTGTCCTTGCCCACAAAAAGACCAAGAAGAAGACATGGCTTTAAGCAGCAGAATTAGATATGGTAATGAAAGAAACATTTTCTTGCCAATTGTTTCACTGGTTTACTGTAGGGTCTCCAAATCTTAGAGAAAGAATGTTGATCTTCTAGCTAAATTAGATATCATCTGAGCAAGAGTGAATCTGAAAATAAATTATATTTGTTGCTTTCTATCCCAGTACTTTTTTTATCCTTTTGAGGTTAGAGGAATGATAAATCAGCTGTTTATAATCATGATATTATTTCATTTCTTGGTGTATCAAAATATCCACATAATTCTGCCACAAAATCTCTTCCCACTCCAATCTATCTTTCTCACCTATGCAAGTTTTTCTAAAATATATAGACTTGACTATATCCCTCCAAGGCCAAAGAATTATCAATGACTCCCTGTTGCATATTTAATAAAAATCTAAATAGCCTGCTATTCAAAACTACCCATCATTTGATTCTATCATAATTATCTATCCCTATCTTATACTCCCTTCACTAATTTCCTTTATCTTAACTCTCTTCTCCCTTACTTACCATTTCTTTTTTTTTTTTTACAATTTATTTAATAGTTTTTCCCAGTTATATTTAAAGTTTTTAACATTTGTTTTTTAAAAACTTTGAGTTCCAGATTTTTTTTGTCCTCACCTCCAACCCCCATTAAGAAACTAGATTTGAAGTTATACAAAACATTTTCATAAAAGTCATCTTATGAAAGAAAACATAGATATCTCACCCTAAAAAACCCTCAAGAAAAAAAAATGTGTGTGTGTGTGTGTGTGTGTGTGTGTGTGAGAGAGAGAGAGAGAGAGAAAGAGAAAGAGAGAGAGAGAGAGAGAGAGAGAGAGAGAGAGAGAGAGAGAGAGAGAGAGAATGAGAGAGAGAGAGAGAGAATGATTCAATCTGTATTCAGAAACAATCAGTTCCTTCTCTGGATATGAATTTTTCATCATAAGTCCTTCAGAGTATTCATAGGATAGCAAAGTCATTTATAACTAATTATCCCAGAACATTACTATTACTTTGTATACAGTACATGTATACATTAATATGTATATACTGAATTCATGGAGGACTTTCCAGTTTTTTTTCTGAGAGCATCCTCCTCATCATTTCCCCAAGAACAATAATATTCCATCATAATCACATAGTTTATTCAGCTACTCTCCAATTGATGGGCAGCCCCCCCAATTTCCATTTTTTTTTTGTCCCGAGAAGAGAGCTGCTTTAAATATTTTGTACGATGGTACAAAAAGGTCCTTTTCCTATTTAAAAAAAATCTCTTTTGGTACTGGTGTCTAATATTAATATTATTAAATCAAAGGAGAGGCATAAATTTATAGCCCTTGAGCATAGATCATATATTTTGAGTATTTATCATTTGGGCCATGGCTCTTATTTTTCTATATAAATTTGACTCCGCTCCCTCTATGTTTCAGATATGAGGCCTCATCAGAAAAACTTGCTTTAAAATTCTTTTTATAATTGTTATTGCTAACTGTATCCCCCCTTTCTTTATTTTTTCTTTCACCCTATCCATTCTCAAATGTGTTTTGTTGCTGATCACTTTCTCCCCTGCTGTGCCCTCTCTTTTATTACCCTCCCCCTTCCTGTATCCCATTCCTCTCCTAATTTCCTGCAGGATAAGATATATTTTTGTACTAATATTGAGTGTGTAGGTTGTTTCCTCTCTCTCCTCCCTCTTTCCTTCTCTACTGTAAAAGCTTTTTCTTTCCTCTTTTTATGATAGGTAATTTATCATTCCACTTCTTCCTTTCCCTTTTCCCCCAGTACATTCCTCTCTATTCTTTAATTTCATTTTTTAAAGATATTATCCCTTCAAATTCAACTCACACCTGTGCTTTCTGTCTACATGTACTCTGCCATAATAATGAGAAAGTTCTAATGAGTTACAAGTATCATCTTCTCATACAGGAATATAAACAGATAAACCATATTAAGTCTCTTATGAAATCACTTTCCTGATTACCTCCTTACATATCTCCTGAGTCCTGTATTTGAAAATCAACTTTTCTATTTTTCCTCTGATCTTTTCATCAAAAATGCTTAAAAATCCTCATTTTATTGGATTTCTACCTTCCCTCCTGAAAAATTATGCTCAGTTTTTACTAGGTAGGTAATATGCAGTTGTAATCCTAGCTCCATTGCTCTCTGGGATATCATATTCCAAGCCCTCCAGTCCTTTAATGTAGAATCCATTAAATCTTTTAAAATTCTGATTGTGGCTCCACTATATTTGAACTGTTTTTTTTCCAAATGTTTACGATATTTCCTCCTTGACCTGGGAGTTCTGGAATTTGACTATACTCCTGGGAGTTTTCATTTTGAAATCTTTTTCAGGAGACGGAGAATGGATCCTTTCAATTTCAATTTTACCCTCTGGTTCTAGAATATCAGGACAGTTTTCCTTGATAATTTCTTGAAAGATGATGTCCAGGCTCTTTTTTGATCGTGAATTCCAGGTAGATCATTAAATTATTTCCTCCAGAACTATTTTCCAGGTCAGTTGTTTTTCCAATGAGATGTTTCACATTTTTCTTATTTTTTTCATTTTTGGATTTTGAGTTATTGTATCTTCATTTCTTATAAAGTCATTAGTTTTCACTTGCTTAGTTCTAATTTTTAAGGAATTATTTTTCTTAGTGAGTTTTTATATCTCCTTTCCCATTTGACCAATATTAATTTTAAACCATTTTTCTCCTCATTAGCTTGTTGTATTTCCTTTTGCACCACTCTCAATTCTTTCCCTAATTTTTTCTCGATCTCTCTTACCTGATTTTCAAAATCCTTTTTGAACTTTTCCATATTCTGAGACCAATTTTTATTTTTCTTGGTGTTTTTGAATGTAGGAGCTTTGACTTTGTTAGCATCTTTTCAGTGTGTGTTTTGATTTTCCTTGTCACCATAGTAACTTTCTCTGGTCAGAACTTTTTTCAGTTTTCTGCCCATTTTCCTATCCTATAACTTGGCTTTTAATTCTTTATTAAAATAGGGCTCTGTTTCCAGAATAGAGGGTGCACTCTCCCAAGCTTCAAAAGTTTTGTGCAGCTGTTTTCAGATATCTTTCTAGGGACCTGACCACAAGCCCTTTTTTCTAGCATGGAACTGTTTAAAATGCACCTATCCCACTAAAGCTATAAGATCTAGTGTGCTAAAGCAAGAGTCCTGCTTTCCATACAATATAAGTTTGTTGGGGTCAGACTGAGGCTGGAGCTGTTCTGGCACAGACTGTGCTGGGATTATGCACTGGACTTCCACCCTGTTGTCACAGACCTTCTCTGCTGACCTTCCACATCCTTTTTCATGTCCCTGGGCTGAGAGGTCTGGAAGCCACCAGTATTTCCACTGGTTCCGAAGTCCCTAGGCCAATTCCTGCTTTGCAAACTATGGCTATGGCAGGGGATGCACTGGGGCTGTCTTCCCCAGGACTGTATGCTGGACTCTCACCTTGGTATCAGACACTTTTTCTGCTGACCTTCTAAATTGTCTTCTGCTGGAAAATCTTCTACCCCAACTTTTGGGGTATTCTGGTGCTCTAACATTTGTTTAAAGCCATCATTTAACGGAATTTGGATTGAACTAGAAGTCTGATGAGTTCCTGTCTTTACTCCACTATGTTGGTTCTGCCTCATCCTATCACTTTTCTGAAGTAAATAAGTCAGTTAAATTACTAGCAAATTTCAGTTTAAGCAAATTAAACTACTTACAGTTTTCCATACAATATAAATCCTATAAATTTCCAATCTCTGTGTCTTTGATCTTGCCTTTCCTTCTGCCTAGAATAGATTATAAATGATCACACAGTATATGTGTGTTAAATCAAGGGTACTGACTCCAAAGCCAATGATCATCAAACTGTGTCCTGGATGAATGCACTTATACTTAGGTGAATCTGAAATTCCAATATTTCTAACTTAAACTTACAGCCTAGGATTCATGACACTATTCAGATTTACTTCACTCTCTTCCCTTTAAAATTCATATCACATTTCATTTATTCCATAAAAGCTGTGCTGACCCCCCCAACTCAGCATTCTTCTGATTTATTTTTCTTACAGACTTTTATTTTTTTTATTAATTTGTATAGATTTTTCATATATTAATCTCCATGAGAGTTAGGATGTATATTTGTAGCTGACTCCAATATTTGAGGAGTGGGGACAGTAGTGGATGACTCCTAGGCTCTGAGTCATCCAAATCTATAATAATAGATTTGTCCTAGCACTTAATTCTGTTTTACCCTCTGACTTATGCTTCACTTTTTTGGGTCATTTCTTTCCTGTTGGAACTTTACATTACTAAGCAAAATGATAGAAAAACATAGAAGACTGGCTCAAATTTGTATAGACATCTATAGGTCAAGCAAGAAAACCAAAAATTAAGATCAGAAATTCCAGTAGTCTGTGTTGCAAATACAGTAGAGAATCTCAGTGTAGTTGAAGAATTTCTTGTAGAAAAAACAAAACAAAACAGTTTTTTGAAATGAGCAAAGGTAATAAAATGGTTCTTATTCAACCTGTGCCATCACCTTGCATAGATATTATTTTTGTCTTCCTTTTCTCTATTCAGAACACATTTTTGTAAATTCAGGTGTACAAATGAGATTATGTTAATTGACTAGACTTGCCTCATGATATAAAAACTCTTAATGGAAAGTAAATATCCTTTTACACACACACACACACACACACACACACACACACACACACACACACTTTGTAGTTTCCTATTCTGCTCATAGCAGCACATGCACTGTATAGGAATTTTCTTTAGTTCAATTCAAAAAATGAATTTTTAAAAAAATTCCAACCATGGTCCATGCATACATAAGAAAATAGGAGCAAGACATTATTAAATACCATTCTGTAATTTCTAGTTCATAAAAATAGGGAAAATAATGAAAAAGGAAGAGAAAAAGAGACTTTGTTTTAAGATTAAATTGTGTTGTAATAATAGAATAATAAAGTCATTCCACATTCTCCAAGCATTTAATCCTTAGCCATGAATCCATATAAACTCTTACCTTGGAAGGTGGATGGGTAAACATTGTTGTACTAATTTTAGAAATAAAGAATTAATTTAATGGCAGAAACTTGCCTAACAGAGTACTTTACTACAGTATATTGTAAGTCCAAGGACCAGAGTGAAAATTCCTATGCTACTTTGGGCAAATTTCTGTGTGAGTCTCAGTAAAAATGACCAGACTATTTCTTCTCACTCCTATATAATAATACCTAATGACAGGCCTAACCCATTCACTGGAAGTCCAGCTAAAATTTATATGGAGATCCATATTAAGAACAGCTAGAATTTCTGCCCTTTATCCTACAGCTTTGCCGCTTGAATTCCTACTACCTCCTTCATGAAGCATTGCTTGATCCACTGAGTAATGGCAATAATTTACCTTAATCTTCCATAATGCACTTCGCATGCTAACACTGTGTGGATGTGTGTGTAAGAGAGTGCCTAGAGTCAAAAACAATGAGGTTAAATTCAGCTTTAGACACTTACTAACTGTTCAAGTCACTTAATCTTTTTTGCCTCAGTTGGTTCATCTGCAAAATAATCTAGAGAAGGAAATGGCATTCTAGTGCTTTTGCCAAGACAACCCAAAATAGGTTATGAAGAATCAGGTGTGACTGAAACAACTAAACAATACAATGGGTATTTTATCCCCTAATATACATTGAGCTCCACATGAGCAGGGGCCAGGTTTTAATTTACTTGACATTTCCCAAATACTTAGTACAAGGCTCTGTACCAGCAGTTGTTTCACAACTATCTATTGTGCTATAGTGTAAAAAGAAAGTATAAAAAAGGAAGCAAAAAATGGCAAATCCTGGGATCAGCTTCTGAGTCTAAGTTGCCCATTTAATTTTTTTTACCATGATTTGTCTTTGGTTCAGTCTAGTTTCTCAAGAGCTAGCCCATGCCCTGAAGTACATTCACTTTGTCATGTACCAAATAGCTCAAAGGAAAGGAAAAAAAATGCCTTGGAAAGTATCAAGATCCTCTATTGAAATATTTTCTGTTAAGTAAAATCAAGGATTGGGTGTGGTTGTGGAGGGTATTGGAGAATTGAGGCATTTGTTTGCCTTAGCAACAACTGTGATATATGCATATCATCAATGGTAGAGTAATTCCTTTTGGTTGCTTTTCCAGACCATGAATCCTGTCTCATGCTTTATGCCAAATAGGATGAAATTGCCAGGGCTTTTCATTATAGAAAACATAAATTGCCCAAGGCAGATAGACTGTCAGTGAAGCTGTCATTGTGATAATCATGCATTTGTGTCCCTGAATTGCATAAAATACATGCATTGATGCAATCACTAAGCCCAAGAACATTCACAGATGGGAAACTGGAACAGCTGCCTTTGTGAATGGCTGCTTGACTAGTGCTCTTGTTCGCTCTCCTTTTTAAATTATTTATTTAACTTAAAAAAAAAAAATACCGCTGGTTCATCCACAGAGAGCAGCTATTACATTTTGCAGAAACAATATTGGAAGAGGCTGAACTGCCACAGATTGCCACAGTTGGTTTCTGGTTAACAACTGCCCCCTCAAGAACTACACAATTTGTTAAACTAAAATCAATCTAAAATTCAATGGCAATACAATTAAATTGTAGTCTTGATGCTGGCCTGAAACCTTCAATGAACCATATTTCCTGTAAGCAAATCTGCCTAGTAAGTGCAGTCCTACAAGAGGCGTGGCTCATGCTAGGTGCTTGATTTGCCCATAAATCATAAGTAACCCATATCATTTGTCATATTTTAACAAATGTTACTGCCATTAATTAATATTCCAAAATGAATAAATGAATAATGGTTAGGCTCAAAAATATAGATCAAAATTTAGTGTTTATAACTAATGGGCAAGGACTTGGATATTTAGTGATGTAGAAGAAAAAAGAACCAATCAGCAATCTATTTTTGGAAATTCTCTTGAATAAAATAACTATCAATAATCTTAGCTTGAACTAATTTAATTCAACAACAATATATTATGTGCCTATTATGTACATGGTGCCCTTTAGGTGCTATGGATGCAAAAATAAAATTAAACAGTCCCTGCATTGGAATATTTTCTCTTCTTCTGGGGCTTATATTTGCTAAATGACTGAAATGGGAAATAACTGTTATATAGCAATATCTAAAATAGAAAAGAGAAAATGTTTATTAATTTTAAGAAGCAAAAAGTTTTTTTAATAAAGCCTAATAATGTTAATAAACCATTCTATGTTTTATGTAATAGTGTATCTGTAGTTCTAAATTTGCTTTTATACATGACTAAGAGAACTTTGTCTATTGATTTAAGCAATCAAAGCATAATCATTTAATACCTGAACCGAATATTACCTACCCCCTAAGATTGTTGAGGACATGAGAGGAGAGGAGGGTGGAAGGGTATAGCTCAATGGATAAAGTGCTGGGCCCAGAATCAGAAGGACTTAGCTTTCTGAGTTCAAATCTGGTCTCAGATACTTCCTGTGTGAGTCTATAAATTCACTTAAACCTGTTTGTCTCAGTTTCTTCATCTGTAAAATGAGCTGAAGAAATTGCAAACCACAGTAGTATCTTGGCCAAGAAAACCACAAATAAGATCATGAAGAGTTGGACATGACTGAACAACAACAAAACTGTTTACAACCACATCATTTTGTGGTAACATGATTATAGTTTTATAATATCCAATGGAAAGTCATAAAACCTCACTATAAACATCATTTCTCCAATTACCCATTTATAATCTTCTTCCAACCATAAAATTAGGGTATCTCAGATTCAGAAGGGACTTCAAGTTTTCCAGCCCATAGCCAGCCATCTGAGGCTACCCAACCTTGTCTTGAAGACTACTCATTAGTCTTTTGGAATCATTTCTTTGATTAACTCATTGCACTTTTGGACAACTATAATGGTTAGGAAGTTTTTTCCTGAAATGAAGCACAAACTTGTACCTTTGCAAATGCCATCCATCAACTCCTCAAAAAGACAATGTGATACAAGGGAAAGCACTCTGTGATTAGACTCAGGAACTAAGGCTCAAATACTACTGCCTACCTGACTTTAAGAAAGTCATTTAACTTCCATCTGTAAAATGAAGAACTTATACCAGATGGAGGGCAAGAACTGTATATCTGTTTTTCTTTGTATCTTCCTGACTTAGCACAGTGTTTGGAAGTAATATGCACTTTTAAAGTGCTTATTGACTGACTGCCTGACTGAACTCTTAGGATCCTTCCAAAATTCACATCAGTGATCTTCTCCGGAAATAGGCAGAGCATGTCTAATTCTCCTTCTACATAATGGCCTTCAAATACTTAAAGATAACTACCATATTTCATCAAGTCTCTTAGTTGTACATGCCCAATTCCTTCAACAGATGCTAAAGTAGAAGTCACTTAGTATTCCATTTACCTCTCTCTGCACACTCTCCAGTTTATCAAGATCTTACGTCTCAAATATGACATCCAGAATTGGACTTAGTCCTTCACTGTGACCCGAATAGGACAAAATACAAAAGAAGGATTGGTGCCTCTTTATTCCTACAAATTATATCTCTCTTAATGCAGTATAAAATCACATTTCTTGTCTGCTCTAGGACACTTAATTTATATTGGACTTACCATCCATAAAAATTCCTCCCCTTTTTTTTTCTCTTTGCCAAAAATGGCTTCTATTAGCTACTCCTTTCACATCCCCCTGAGGTATTTTTATTGAACTCTAAGTATCTAGAGAATAACCTGATATATTTAAATCCTTCATCTTACTCTAACAATGTTTTACTATCTCTATTACTATCTCTCTCATTCTTAGTACATCATTTCATTCTT
This sequence comes from Antechinus flavipes, assembly GCF_016432865.1. Classification (NCBI taxonomy): domain Eukaryota; kingdom Metazoa; phylum Chordata; class Mammalia; order Dasyuromorphia; family Dasyuridae; genus Antechinus; species Antechinus flavipes. Next base: position 186,541,425 of record NC_067399.1, on the reverse strand, counting down.
CTCTCACACCTTATCTTCTCCTAGCCATATTTGTTCTTGATTTTTTTTTCTTTTTCCCCAGTAATTCCAAAGAACATTTTGCCATTAGTAATCTTCCTTATGCCCATCATGCATCTCTCCATTGAAATATGTGTATTATCTTCAAATTTTAAGATTGTGCTGTTCCATGAACCATAGTTGGTTAAGTCAATGGAATAGCCATCCAATTGTTACAGTGTGTATCTATATTGTAGTTTTCATCTATTTGATTTTTCAGTATAGATAGCTAAGTTGATCTTTATTAAATTGTTATGAATTTCACAAAGGCGGCAATTTCTATTATGCATTTTACAAATTGTGTTGTTCAGTGGTTTTCAGTTCTGTCTGGCTCTTTATGACCTCATTTGAAGTACTTGTCAAAGATATTAAAGTGTTTTGCCATTTTCTTCTCCAGCTTATTTTACAGATGAGGAAACTGAGGCAAATAAGATTAAATGACTTGTCTAGAGCCACACAGTTAGGAAATGTCTGAGACCAGAGTTAGGAACTCAGAAAAATGAATTCTGATTCCTGGCCCAGCAATCTATCCACTATGCCACCTAGATATCCATTTTGCTATTAAGAAGAAATAATTCTTTAGACTTTTTGTAGGGCAGTTTCTATAATATCTTGTATCATCTTTGTTCTTTACTTTCATATCCTCAAAGCCTGGGCATTGGGTCTGCCAATAAAAATAGAAAGCACTTTACAGTGTTTATTGATTTATTGGCTAATTAGCATTGAGTAACATCTTAGATGATCATGTATCTCCTTATTAAGTGGTTTTGATTATGAAGAAGAATATGATGTTATGTAATATTTCTCTAACTACATAAGAACAATCTTTCAATAACAGATTACCTGATCTTCAAAGAAGTTTACTCAAAATGAGTTCTATGACTTTTGATTCCTCTGCTGTTTACCCTAGAGCTGTACATAGAGATATTTCTCTGGCTAGTTGGGTGCCTAATGATGTGTTTGAAGAACTCCAGAAAATCTAATACTGGAAATTCCATCTTTCAGAATTATTCCTTTGATCTTCTTGGAGATTAAGCCTTAGTTCTGAGGGTAGAAATCAGATCTAATGCATGGACTCCAATAGTGTATAGTCCAGTATATGTCATATAGTCATGTAGCATGATGTCAGATTTCAGTAAATATTTTATCATAGAATCCCAGAGCTTAATGGTTCCTCAGTAACCTAGTCTAACACTTAACTGAACAGTGGTATTCTAGATAACTGGTCCTTCAACCTTTGCTTGAAGATCTCTAGTGAAGTGAAACAAACTGTTACCCAAATAGTTTGTGCCACTAATTTTTGAAAGTTTGTAATTACGTGGTTGCAAACTTTTCTTCCCATTAATTTTCCCATAGCTCCTGGTTCTTCCCTCTGAAGCCAAATAAAATTCTAAATTTTCCTTAATACAATATCTTTTTACAAATTTGAAGAAAGCTATTATTCCTCTCTATCTCCATTTTGGGTTATTTTCTTGGCTAAACATCCTGAGTTCCTTAACCTGGTCTTTATAAGGTATATACATTAATCCATTCATCATTTTATATTTTATTTTGCATTTGGAGTTTTGTTTTGTTTTTTGACAGTAGGTTTTCTTTTCTCATCCAGGCTGACAATATAACAGCCATTTACTGGCCCAAATCTACTACTGATGGATATAAAAACATTGATCTGTTTTATTTTTTACCTCAGTCAATTTTCTCCTCTATAATAAGGCTGGTTTTCCCTACTCCTAGGGATTCACTTCTTCATGACAAATTTAGTGCATACACTTGACAGGCTTGCAACTCAGAATCCCCCATTTCAAGTAATCTCCTGCCTCAGCTTCCTCTATTAACAAGGATTACATTAAATCACCACACTTGGCCACCATTTAAACCATTCAAAGTCTAATACTTAAGATAATATAGCTCCAAGAGAACATTGTACACAGCAACAAGATTATGTGATGATCAGTTCTGATGGATGTGGCTTTTTTCAATGGTGATATGGTTCAGGCCAGTTCCAATGGACTTGTGATGGAGAGCCATCTGCATTCAGAAAGAGAAGATTTTGAGGCCTGAGTATGGATTTTTTTCTCCTCCAGCTTTTTTCTTTTTTGTTTGTTGTTGTTTTTTGTTGTTTGCTTGCTTTTTGTTTTCTTTCTTTTTTTCTCTTTTTGATCTAATTTTTCTTGTGCAGCATGGTAATTGTGTAAATATCTATAGAAGAATTGCACATTTACCATACATTAGATTACTTGCTGTCTAAGGGACAGGATGAGCGAAAGGAGGGAGAAAAATTTTGGAACAAAATATTTTGCAAGGGTGAATGCTGAAAACTATCTATCCGTGTATTTTGAAAATGAAAAGCTAAAAAATAAAGTGCTTAGAAAATAATTTTCTGTTGAAATGATTAAAAAAAAAGATGATATAACTAACAGAAGTGAGATGTAGTTTAAAACATAGTCTTATTAATATCTAAACATAACCAGGCCCAGAGGTATTATTCTGTTTTTCACATATGTCCTGAAAGATCATCCCCCAAACTTGCTCCTCATGACAACCAAGAAATGCTTATTAGAAGCTTTAGTCATTCTATTCATCAACAAGCCTTTATTCTCTTCCCATTTTGTTCCAGGAATTGTAATGTGAACTAAAGTCCCTGCTATTGAAAAGCTAACAGAGTAGTAAGAGTAGAAACATATATATATATATATACTTTTATATAAAACAGATAGAAAAGAGATAAGTGATTTTTTAAAATGGCTAGGTATTAGTGGCTTATCTAGTGGATAGATCACCATGTTTGAAGTCAGGAAGATATGTGTTTAAATCTAGCCTTAAACACTTATTATCTGTGTAAGTCACTAGGCAGTCACCTAACCCCTGTTTGCCTCATTTCTTCAGCTGTACAATGGGGATATACTAGAGAAGAAAATGACAAACTCTTTCAATATCTTTGACAAGAAAACCCCACGGACACAGTTCATGAGATCACATAGAGTTGGACATGACTGAATGACTAAATAGCAAGTATTAGTGGTTGGGCAAATCAGAAAAGGTTTCATGTCTAAGTTCATAGTTGAAGTGAGCTTTGAAGGAAACAAAGTTAAGGATATAGTACATATTCTAGATATGGAAAGCAGCTAGGATGAAGACAAAGAGGAAGAATCTGAGTGTCATACTTGAAGAAGAGCAAGGGAGATAATTTGGGTGAATCGTAGAATTCATGAAAGGCAATATCGATTAACAAATCTGAAAAAGTAAATTGAGAACAAATTCTGGAGACATTTAAACATTAAACAGAGGGATTGGTATTTCTTTCCAAAGATAATAAAAAACCACTGAAATTTATGAAGTAAGAGAGTGGTATAGATAGACTTGCACTTTAAGAAATATAGAATGATAGCTTGAAGGTATTATAGAATATTATATAGTGAATACTTAAACTTAGAGGTGACATGGGTGAGTTTTAGGCAGGAAAAAGCAGAAAGATGGTGTTTCTTCTTATACTTGCTATGCCATAATATATTCTAAGAAGTATTTCTTCAGGAGCAACTGGACTTCCAGAATATTATAAGTTACCTTTGACTTGTGGACATGCTTCAAATAAAGTAGAAATGTAATAATGCATAACCTGTAGAAATATAATTTTGTGAGCATACATTCAGAAGGAGAAAAATATTGGATTTATGTCCTTCCTTATTTAGAGGAAGGACCTTAGCTCTGCTGCTTACCATATAAACTTAGAAAAACCATAACCTCACTGTGACTCATTTTTTTTCTTCTTTCAAATGAAAGAGTTCAATTAAATGAGATCTGGGGTTCTTTCTAGCTCTAAATCTAGAAGTAAAACAACAATTTTGTGTCTATTCATTTGTGTACCTAGTCCATTAAGTAAATTAATTCATTTTTTGGAGTAATATAGATCATCTTCTTTAAAAAATCTCTATATTTTCTATGTATGTATTAATGGTTCTGTGCTTATATATTGATATATGTAAACAAATCGTACATGTGTTTTTATACATGCTCTTCTTATATATTTTTGTGTTTACATAATGAGAGGTGGCTTAATATAGTTAGCAGAGAACTGGCCTCAAATCTAGCAAAACCTGGTTTCATATTTTGCCCCTACTGACAATATGATTCTGGGGGAATTACAACTTCTTAATGATCTAGGCAACTCTGTAAGAGAAAGTGACATCTATAATCAGGAAGATTTGAGTTTAAATGTGACTTCAGACACTTACTAGCCATGTGATTCTGGTGTAAGTTACTTAACCCAATTTGCCTCAGTTTCCTTGTCTGTAAAATGAGCTTCAGAAAAAAAGTGGCAAACCAATTCAGTATCTTTGCCAAGAAAACCCCAAATGGGTTCACAAAGAGTTGGTCACAACTGAATGACTGAAGAACAATTAAGACTCAGTTACAGAAAACTTAGAGGGAGTCCTTCAGGTGAAAATTTCCTACATTAGTGAAATTATAGAACATATCTCTAAATATATGTATATGGGTTTGTATGCATATAGAGTTTTGTATACATATACTTGTCAGTTATCAAGAATACTTAAATGTCAGGCACTAGTAGGCATCGAGATTAAAAATTTAAAGTATTATAGTTCCTACTCTCAAGAACCTTAAATTCTCCTACAGGTGGGAAGGCAGAACATGTTTACAGATAAATAAATACATGCTATATACAAAATATATGCAAAATGGTTTGGGCAAGAGCAATGACTACTGAAAAAAATGAAGAAAGTCCCTTAAAGTAGGTACCCCTACTTAAAGGGAGGTTGGGCATCTAAGAGACTAAAATAAGGAAGGAAAGTATTTCAGATATACTAGGCTGCCTATGTGAAAGGAAAATGGGAGGCAAAACATGCAATGTTTATGTGGTGAACAGTAAGTAAACCAGTAATTCAAGTGTGGGAAGTATTTTGGTTAAGGGTAGTGTTTAAAAAGCCCAGACAACACAATAACAGCAAGATCGTGTGATGATCAACTATGAAAGATTTTGTTCTTTTCAGTGCTTCAGTGATTCAAAGCAATCCCAATAAACTTTGGGTAAAAAATGCCATCTGCATCCAGAAAAAGAACTATGGAGATTGAATGTAAATCAACCTATGCTATGTTCACTTGTTTTTTCTTCTCTCTTGTGGTTATTCCCTTTTGTTCTGACTTTTTCCTCCCAACATGATTCATAAAGAAATGTATATTAAAAATGTATAAAAAAATTAAAAATGCCCTAATATACTAGGGCAGCTGGGTGGTACAGTGGATACAGCACCAGCCCTGAAGTCAGGAGGACCTGAGTTCAAATGTGACCTCAGACCCCTAACACTTCCTAGCTGTGTGACCGTGGTCAAGTCACTTAACCCCAACTGCCTCAACAAAAAAGCCAAAAACAAAACAAAACAAAAAATATTAATATACATGTATGATCAGAAAAAATAAAATAATTTAATTTTTTATTAAATAAATAAAAAGTCCAGTTAGGATTGAGCCAGTTAATGAGGAACTTTAAAAAAGAGAGAGAAGTTTATTTTTTATTCTAGAATTAATTGAACAACCTTCAGCAGGGAAATAGCATGTTTAAATTTATGTCTTAGACATAACTGACAGTTATATAGAGGTTGGATTGAAGAGGGCAGAAGTTGAATCTACTGCAATTGTCCCATTGAAAGGAAAAGAGGAAACAAATTAGAATGGTTGTGGAGATAAGGAAATATTTGTGAGATATGATGAGTATACATATACAGCTATGTGTTCAAGAATAGGTAAAGGTATAGAAAAGATCTATGTGAGAAGCAGCTAATATATTAATAGGGAGTTGACTTCATAATTAGCAAAATGTGAGTTCAAATCCAGCTGATCACACATACTGATTGTACAAGCTCAGTGAAATCATTCAATTTCTCAGTGACTTAGACTTATTTGTCTCTAAAATGACAAATTTACAAAGTTGGGGGCAGCCTGAACTGGTGGAAGGACTTTCTTACCAGAATTTTATCTCTACAAATAAAATCAGAGAAGTAGAGTTATTATATTGTTATTATTATTATTATCCTTAATTATAAGAACAATAATATCAATAAATCACCTAACAACAGATCATTTATATTTCAAAGTTTGGGAAGATACACATAGTATTACAAAATTCTTATTGCAATTTAATTTTTTTTAAATAACAAGAATTTTAAATGTTACCAATTTATAAAAAAGCAATATTTGAAAGGATAATTACTTGAATTTTCAAAATATTTATGGATTTTATTAAAATTCAACATAATCACTGCCTCATGTTATACATTGTGTAGCCAGTTTTTGAAATTGGCAAAAACTTTCCTCACCAATGTCTGGAAACACTGAATTTATAATCCCAACATTAAGGTCATGCAAACAATGAGATTGTGGTGCATACTTGATAGTTTCAACATGACCTTACAAGAAAAAGTCTAGTGTAGAAATAGATCCAGTCTTCTAGGAGACCACACGAAGACTTCTTATAGAGATTGCCAGGTCAAATGAAGTATCATCCAGAAGCTGTCACATATGTAATGTATAATTACAGCATGCCCTGTTTTATTTAAACTAAAAACAAAATCTATTATTCAAAATCCCTATAAGATTGGTACCAAAGATATATGATGCCTATTTTATAGATGAAGTAATTGAGATTTTAAAGCTTATATTATTTTCCCAATGTCACAAGGTTCTAAGTATCAGAAATGGAATTTGAATCTGGATCTCCTAACTGAATATAATCCCCTCACAACCATAGTTTGAGACAAAATTTATTGAGTATTAAATAAGATTCAACTGTGGATTTGCATCAAGTTTTAAAAAGCAATATTTGTTTTTTTTTTGTTCCTGATCATTAAAGATATTTTTAAATTAATGACAATGCAAACATGGAAAATGATTATGTGAACTATTATTAATCTTTATGAATTATTATTAATACCCAGAATTTCAGACCTTATAGTTTACAGGGTAACCATTAGTGGATGCCACAGCCTTCAAATTAAAACAGATTTTTCCTTACAAGCAATATGTCCTTATCGTAAATAAAATTTAACATTAAACATTCCCATATAAATAGTAGCTCAATGGATTGAATTTTATATTCAGGCAGAATTCATATTTAAATTATATTGGGGGAACATAATGAATATAGAATTGAATATGAATAATATTCCTATATGAGCACAGATGGCTCTGAAAATGTAAAAAAATTCTTTGATTTCATCTTGAAGTTTTAAGATATTTGAAGATGAAGCAAAAGGGTACTGGCTAATGTACTTAAAGGTCTTTTTAAATTTGCCTTCAGGTTCCAGAGGGAATAGAAATTAAGCATATCTTGGTTGCTAAGCAACATTGATTTCTTTTGGACAACGGCTTTTAAAATTACATGGAAGGACCATGGCCCAGCCTGTAACTTAACTTTTATTACAGCCTCAAATCTAAGGAAGAGTTCTTGTAGAATTGATTCATGAATGAGATATCTCTTCAAGCTGTTATTTAAAGGTATAACTAGCATGGGAAGAAAGAGGTATTTTTCCAGGATGTCAATAATTAAAATCATATTATTAGTAATACTATTTCTAATTATTTTCATAATAAATAACTAGCATTTATAGAGTGCCTTAAAGTTTGCACTTTGCAAATGTTATCTTATATGTTCATTAAATAACCCTGTGAGTAAGAGCCCTACTTGGCGTGATGCAGCCCCCTGCCAAGTCTTATTGCCATAAACCTCAGTCTTGGTTCTTTCCCTCCTAATCTGGTTGCACCAAAAGAGAGGAAAAAGAATGTAAAGGCTTAAATACTGCTCCTCTTCTCCAAGTGTAACTGAATTTGCTATAGGTAGGAATCTTCTCTATACCAGCACTACTCATGTTTTCCTTGTTTGATTGTTGTTCCTAAGGGACAGAATAGCTACAATGGTTCTACTGTTATACAAGAATAATTAGTTTTCTCTACCACCTACTTTCACACAATAATATTCATTGTCATTTTTCAGGGCACAGGGTACATCACTAGTGACATGAAGAGTTTTTTCTTTCAGTCTTGAAGTGACAGGTTTTTTGGATATGCTAGGGAAATTTCTTTTGAGATGTGATTCATAATTCAGTGTAAAAATGTGACTATTCCAGGGCATTTAAAGAAATCCATTAGTAATCTTTACAACAGGGGCTGAATACAGGCTGGTTGCATAAATGTTTGTTGAGCTGAGTTACACAGCTGTGAACAAAATGGAAGAGGAAATCAGCATTAAAACTAATCAATGTCATTGTCCTAACAGAGCATAAATGAATCTTCAATTTGAGCAGATTTCAGCCCTTCTCATTAGAGGAAGTGGTTAAAGACATGGCCTTGTTCATTTCTCCTTCAAAAGTTAACTTTCAAATGATAAAGTGACTCAGATTGCTGGATAAGATGCCAGAAAATTGTCATTCATTTTATTAACAAAAGAATTTGTTGAGAATGCTTCTATGTGCCTAATAGCTCTATGAATCTGAAATTGGGGAAAACATGAGAAAAATATTAGATTTGGTTAATGTCATCAAAGGTCTTGCAATCTTAACTAAAAAGTCAAATACATTTGAAAAAAAGAGATAGGGAAGGCAATGATAAGAGCTACCTTAACCTGTCTGGGGTGTATCTTTTCTTCTTTGGACCAGATGATCCCTAAATTCTCTCCCTTTTGCTAGCTCTTATGAACACCGTCCCTTCTTTGCAAAGGTGGAGATTATAGATGTGAACACTGCATATAGATATAATCAGATTTGAATGATGTGTTGCTAAAATGCTTTTTTTGTCCTCTTTATTCTTTGTTATAAAAGTAGGTAGGTGTAAGACATTTTAATTTATAAAATTTTGTAATTTTATTTGTAAATTTTTTATATAATATTAAAAGAACACTAAACATAAAAAATAGATATATCCTGTGATGTATTAAGAGATTTGTTAGTTAAGGTAGTTAGTTAGTTAAGGTAGCCTTAAAGGATTTATAAAATTTGGAGAAAGAAGAGGGAGAAAAGCATTCCATATAAGTAGATTAACATGACCAAGACAGAAAGATGGGAATGAATATATTATTTTAAGAGAACAATGAGAACACAAAATATTATGCTAAAAAACAAAACAAAACAAAAAACCTTCTAGATTTAAAATTGTAGGACTAGGATTCAGATCCAGACTCTGCTACTTACATGCAAACTATGATCGCCAGGTATTTACTTAGTCTCCTTGAATCCGTTTCTTCACCTGGAAAAGAAAGGAGTTGCACTAATTGGTCTTTGAAGTACTTTCCCTTCTTTGATCTATAATCCTATGATTTAGTACTAAGGCCAAGAGAATTTAAGTAACTTGTTTAAAATAAGGCAAGTATTAAATAGGAGAGCTAGTACTGAAACCCAAAGCTTCATTCTACTACATGTTGACTTTTACAATTTAACTGTTGCTTTAAAAACTGATGTCACTATCAAACAAACAGAAGAATGTTTCATCTCCCATACTAAATATGTAAAAACGCTCACTTGGAAAGAAAATATTTCATCCTATGATTTAAAAAAACCAAAATACAAAATTATTCTCTTCAGACACCAAGAGAAAATATATCCTCCCGACTAGCTCTTTTTAAAATTTAGTGTGGTTTCCTGCAAAGGGCATGCAGCATTTATTTATTGTTTGATTTATTGTCAGTGCTATCAGTGATTGTGTGAACTTTGGAAAATTATTTAATCTCTATGAACCTTAGCTTCCTCATCTATTAAGAAGGAGTGATTTCTGCATTTCCATAGTTTATACAAATATTTTTATTGCAAATATGTAAACATCTGGTGCTTTATTAAAAAAAAAAAAAAAAACTGTGCCCAATCCAGTGACTAAAATGATTTAATACAGCAATGCATTTCTAAGTTTTTTGTGAGAAAGATTCTACTTAAGTAAAACTCTTGGTGTGAATGGCAAAAATTCCAAAAGAAAATTCATTACTTACATCACTCTCCTATCACTAGGGTTTTAGCACCTATTTTAGACTTACCAAATTTCAAGAATATTTGCATGATAGGGCATCATGGTAAAGAAGAGAAGGAAGAGAGATAGAAAAAGTGAGGGAAGAAGGAGATGAATATGTCTATCTTCAGGCTCAGAACAGTGGAGGAAGAGTTAGAGAGAGGATGGGAAATGAAGTTGCATGTTTTTAAGGTAATGAAGACATAAGAGAAAATCATACACCTTGACCCAAACAGGAGTCATGGAGATTTGAAGACACTCTTTGAAGAGGAATAAAAAAGTATCTCAAAGCAACAGACTTGGAAGTCCTTTAAAGCAACAACTATTTACTGATGTGAGGTGAAGTTTTACATGAGACTCTTTTTGGTACTATCTAGTAGAGAAGATAAAAAAAAATAAGCTAAAGAAGGTGAATAAATCACTCTGAGATATATGGCTTAGGTGGTCTCTAATAGAACTAATTTTAAAACATCACTAATAATACCCCCTCAGATACATATCAACAAAGCTGGTAGAAGGCCAGAAATATAAAGTGGATCACTTAAGTTCACATAGGTAACATGGAAGAGTCAGGATTTTAACTCAGATCCTATAATTAATTCACTATTCTTTCCACTGCACCATATTTTGGGCTTAAGTGGCACTAGTGAAAAGACAGCAGCAAAAGAGAAACTCAGGTGAAATAGCTACTATCTCTTGCCTTATCTCAGCTAAGAAGGCTATGAACTGCTCAAAGAGACATTCTAACAACTTGAAGTGATGAGCTTTCTTGCCTAACTCTAGGAATTTGTTCCCTTTTTTTCTAAGACTCTTTGATGGGCATGTCATGCTAATGAACTCAAACTCTCCCACCAAATGAATCAATTGTGACTATTCACAAAGATACCAGAACAAGTCAACAATGCAGATCATAACACTTTAAAACTATTATATGTGTATTCCTTAAATTAGTTTCTCCAGAGATCTACTGGAATTTTTACTGGGAGAAAAATCAATTTAAAAATTGCTACCAAATTGTAGCTTAGTCCTTGAAGGAAAAGTTTTGTTTGTTTTAAACTCTTAATGGATCCCTGCAGTTCTAAAGCTGATATCCTCATATCTTGACCCACAAACATTAAACCCCCACAAAATGTAATCTCGGAGTGGAGGTCCCAAGTTGTTGCTGATAGTGTAGGTAACCTAGACTTTTCACTCACCCTGGAAATAAGGAAGTCAAAAATCACAGATTAACTCCTTCACTGAAATATAATGAAAATCTCTTACTTCACCTTAGTGAACATTACAATATGCTCAGGGGTCCTCAAACTACAGCCTGCGGGCTAGATGCAGCAACTGAGGACGTTATCCCCTTCACCCAGGGCTATGAAGTTTCTTTACTTAAAGGCCCACAAAACAAAGATTTTGTTTTTACTATAGTCCGGCCCTCCAAAAGTCTGAGGGACAGTGAACTGGCCTCCTCTTTAAAAATTTGAGGACCCCTGAATTTTAAAGCATAAAATTGCTCTTAAAATTTTAGGGTGGCTTGTATTTTCAGCTTGAGCCCCCATCCAATGTAATCTCTACTTACAATCAAGCTATTTACAGAAGTCAAATAACAGCAATTAATTAAACTTCACTAATAAAGCATAACAGGAAAACTTGCAAAATAAAAATCATTTTTAGCCTTCATCAACTTATGAAACATATATGCATACAGATTCATAAAGACACATATTCTTAGGCCAGTAGAAAAAAGAGAATACAAGTCAATGCTGTTATTCATAAATGTACCTGTCTACTGATATCTAGAAGGATAAAAACCTTTCATATACAAAGGTAAATAGATCTGAGAAAATAATATCTATAACCAAATAATCACTGTAATAAAGGATTGCAAAGCCAAAATTTATTCTAACTATTTGTGAAGCTCTGAATGTTTTTATCTGAAAATACTTGAATCTTTTTCTTAGGAAATGTTAAAAAAAAAAAAGCAAGAAAGACTTTGTTTTTTATTTTAAATGCTTTGAGTAGTGATCTATCTGATGCTCCTTGTTGTTCAGTCCTTTCAGTCCCGTCCAACTCTGTGAACCCCATTTTCAAGTTTTCTTGAAAAAAATACTGGACTGATTTGCCATTTTCTCCTCCTCCTGCCAACTTATTTGACAGATGAGATAAAGTGACTTTTTCAGGGATACACAGCTAATAAGTGTCTGAAGCTGAATTTCAATTCATGAAGATATCTTCCTAATTCAAGCCCAGTGCTCTGTCCACTCTACCACCTAACTGCCCATCTGCTACCCCTCTTGTTGCCAAATCTCTTCTTCCCTTCATTCCCAGTCACTGCTGCTGGATTTTGTATCTACAGATTCTCATTTCACTGTTCTGGAAGGATTATCTCCCTTATGTGTGAAATATCCCTAGTATTCACAAAGAATGCTCTGATTCCACAACTAGTCAAATTCAACTCGACTAATTTCTATTGTTAAATAGATTGTATTTATATATGGAAATCCAATAGCTCAATTGAAAATTGAGTCCAATAGCAATTGAAAAGTATTATGGGACTCTTAAAAAAATTAGAGGAGAGTATTAGATGTGGAAGGATATTGCTTTTTACTTAATGGAAAAGAGTAGAATATAAATGCAGACATCCAAGAGCATCAATATAAAGTATATTCTAGAGTCATCAAATTCAAGTATTTTATTGGCTCTTCCCCAGAGTTTTCATTCATTTGTTTAATATTTTGAAAAGAAAAGCAGTACTTTCCCTCAATTGTTCATTGGTAAGATTACTTTGGAGAAGAATAACTGTGTGACCTTAGACAAATCCCTAAACATGAATGTGTTTCCATTTCCTCATCTGTATTAAAAAAAACAACAATTCACTATTTGCCTCTCAGAACTGTGAAGAAGACATTTTCCAAACCTTAAGTCAAAATATTTATCTTGATAGGTTGTAATTTAATGGGAAATTAAAGCTGAACAATCAATCTATTTCATGAGTAAATTGAATAGTATATGGAGTATTTGAAGAAGCATGTTTTACTGGTTAAAACAACTACCTTGGAATCAGAGTCCTGAGTTCAAGTCCCAATTCTGACGTATATTAGCTGTGAGATTTTTCAATCCTCATTCTTCATGACTCTCCTTCAGGCTTGTCTCTGTTGATCTATTGTTGTTGATCTCTAATATTGTCTTCTCTTTAGGTTCTCAGGATACCACTCTGATTTGGTTTTCCTCCTACCTATCTGAGCACTCCTTATTAGTTTCCATTTTTAACTCCTCCTCTATATCATGACCTCTAACCACAGGTGTATCACAGGGCTCTGCCCAGGACCTTCTCTTCTCCCTCTATCTTATTTCATTTGGTCATATTATCAGTTTCTATGGACTTAATTATCTCTGATGATGATCCTCAAATCTACCTATCTTGCTCTAACTTCTCTATTGACCCACAGTCTCTCATCTCCAATTTCCTCTCAGACATCCAGATATGTAGTTGATATTTTAAATTCAACATGTCCAAAAATGAGTTTCTTATCTTTTCCCCAAAATCCTTCCCTTCTTACTCACTTTTGTATTACTCTAGAGAGCAACATTATTCTCCCTTTTTTAATTATTTACCATCTTTCTCCCTCCTTCTCTCCTTATCTCTCTTTCCCTCCTCCCTTTCTTCCTCTCTCTCTGTCTTTTGTCACACATCCTCTCTATCAGAGTCTATCTATTTCATGGCCTATCAATTTCATTTTTGTATTATCTCTGGAAAATGTCCCCTTCTTTTCTCTGACACTGCTACTACCCATAATGCACTTTCACCACTTTACATCCTAAAATGCCATATAAGTATTAGCTATGATTATAGTTAGTGGAATTTGTGGCTACCACACAATCAATCTTTCATTAATCTGTCCATGGATCTGCCTACTTCAAGCCTCTCCCCATTCCAATCCACTAAAGAACAAGTTCAACAATGTCATCCTCCTACTCAAACACCCGTGGCTCCTTATTGCCTCCAGGATCAAACACAAAACACTGTCTGGCATTAAAACCCTTCACAATCTAGCTCCCTGGTATTTTTCCAGTCTGCTTATGCCTTACTCCCCACTACATAAGGGTAGATCCAATGACACTGTCTTCCTGATCGTTCCACAAACAAGACATTCTATTTCTCCGCTCTGGGCATTTCCCCTGGCAATCCCCTGTGCCTGGAAGACTCCTCTCTCATCTCTCTTACTGGCTTCCCTGCTTCTTTTAAGTCTCAGCTAAAATTCCATCTTTTATAAGAAGCCTTTTCCAAACCCTTTTAACTCTAGTTTTATTCATTATTTCCTATTTATGCTCTATATTCTTGTTTGTAAATATTTATTTGTAATCTTGCCCATTAAATTATTAGTTCCTTGGGAGCAATGACCATTTTTGCTTCTTTCGGTATCCCCAATGCTTAGCACAATGCTTGACCTATAGTTGGCATTCAGCAAATATTTACTGATTATTTTCCATCATCCTATCAGTGTCCCAGGTAAATTTCTAGGATTTTGAGTTACAAATGAGTTGATGCTCCCTATACTAAAGGAATTAAACACCCAAACATATAAACATATAATGTTTAAATAAAATTTTTATAAATACTAAATGATACACTTCACTACTCAGCAAACTGAGATAACTGGGTTGGTAGATGTAATAACTAGCAATGAATGGGAGTCATCAGCTGGTTCGCATAATACCTGAACTTGGGAAAGGAGTTACAACACCTTCTGTTGGACTCTTGTGATAGGTGGAGCTGAGCGACCCACATTCCTGCTTGTGTAGTAAGCACTGACAGCTGTGTTCATGTGGGTGGTCCCTGTTACTGTGGCTGCCAGGTGCAAAGAGAAGCCACAAGAGAGAGATTTTTCTCTAATGGAGACAAAACTCATTAGATGAATTCAAATGTCTAAATGTGAGGTTCCAATTTCGTGGGTGTGTTTTTTCCCCGGTTAAGCAAAAGCACATCTTTAGTGTCTCCTACCTTCCCATCCTTTAGTCATATCAAAGCCTGCCCTCAGTAGAAGATCTGATAGAAGTCATTTGTCAGTTAAGTGTGAATTTAAAGGGTATTGGCATTTTAAACCTTTTTCTAGAATGAGAGTGTGAAAAGCTAAAGGCTGTTAAAAATAACTTGTGTCAGTAAGCAAGTGATATTTTGCAACAGGCTTGAAAAAAAGCTTCTGAACCCATGAAACCACCTTATGAAGATCATAGTACTTCCAGGATGGCCCCAATTTTAAAGGTCATTACAGTGATGATCCACCATCTCTAGTTGCCAGGATGCATCAAGTGAATTTTTGTTCTGGATGAAGGTATAGCCAAAGGGCTTCATGCAAGCTACCCACATAACCAGAGAAAGGAAAAGTCAGTCTGAAAGAGTTTCTAAAATGCAGCTTTTGAGGATATAGGGAGCTATAGTTTTTAGTCTCCACTTATGATTTCATTGGTATAAAGAACTGTCTTTTTTTTTTTTTTAAAGAAAATGCTGATCAGCAATTTATAGTCTTAGCAATTTGCTTTAGAGCGCTGAGTGGCTAAGGGATTGTCCAGGGTCACATAAACAGTATGGAGTTGAACCCTGGAATTCTTAATTATGAGATGAGCTCTATTAACTACCTCATACTCTTTCTCCAGTCAATAACTCATTTCTTTACTCTAGTGATTTGTGCCTTTTGAGGTATGTCTACATGTTCCCTAATCACAGCTAGTCTAAATCTTAATAAATAGTTTCATGAATTGAAGCAGCTGAAAAACACAGTATGTCATGAGCCATGTCTAGTGACCAAACTCTCTTAATTTACAAGGTCATAGAAATAGTAGTAAATAAAGTTGGAAGAGAGATTTGCACCCTCATTTTGTGAGCTAGCAAAATTCATTTCTTTTCTCTGGAACTGGCTTCTACCCTTGTAAAAGGTTATTGGATTCACTGAACACTAAAGTTTCTTTCATTTCAAATATTCCATGATTTTGCAGTTCTCTACTAAAAAACATATTGTTCACTTCAATAGGCCTAAACATCAGGCTTGCCCAGCTCATTAGCGCCTGCTAGAATTTGACCTTTACTGCCATAGTTTGAGAATACTGAGTTACCTTTGTAGTAAGATTAGTGGGGTAGTGAAAAAAATACTGAAGAAATGTAGGTATTTTATCCTAGGACATATTGCATTACATTAATTCTTCATATGAGAGAGATAATGCAATATTGTCGAAGGAGCATTAATTTGATATCAGAAATCTGGATTTGAATCCCTTCTTTACCAATAACAAGCTGTGTGAAAGTCATCTCAGTACCAGGAATCCTATTTTTCTCATTTTTAAAATAAGGGTTATAATAATTGTGTCACCTATCTCACAGGGAGATTATGAATTTAACAATTTGGAAAAATTAAAATGCCACATAAGTATTAGCTATTATTATAGTTAGTGAAATTTGTAGCTACCACACAATCAAAAACAGAGAGGAACCTTAAGAGGCAAAAAAGACAGGATCAGTAAGTAAGCAAAGGATTTTTAAAAGAAAAGCAACATACTTGTGGTCATTCTTATCTATCACTTTTCCTCCTATGAAACTGCTTATGTATAAAAGCCAGCAGCAGAGATAACTGTTTCTGATAATCTGTTTTGATTTAATCACCTCCCCTTTTTAATTTTGAGAACAAGCTTCTACATTAAGGTAACTAAGGGATTTCTAAGCATAAGACTTGGAAGGAGGCCATGGAATTAAGTAATTTCCTTTGCCTACAGCAATCCCTGAATTCTTTTGCCCAGGTATGTCTTTCCCTAGATTTCCATGTCAATGTATTCTATCCTTGTGATTCTGAGAGGATATAGATCTTTGAGTAAGATGATCGAAGGGCATTTGAAAATCTTAGAGCAGAAGAAAATTCCCAGGCACCTGCCTGAGTAGATAAGATCATGAAGTGTGGTTATCCATGAGGAAATATAATCTCAGACTTTATTTGAAAACATTCATAAAAATCATAAAGCTAGAGCCAGAAAAGATGCTGGAAGTTATCTAGTTCACCCTGCTTTCTTACCAGATGAGAGGAAAAAACTCTTGTCTAAAGTAATATAGGCATTATAATTCTTCTCACTCAAACCAGGGTTCTTTCCCCTGGACTGATTACATTTGATAGTGTGTCTCCAAGGTGTTCCTTGTCTCTTAAGCTCTCAAGAATCAGTATCCAAAGGATAGAAACAAATTCTTCACAGAAATCTTTCAATGTAAAACTCCAACTTTGGTTTTTTAATAATATTAAAAATGATAATGAAAAGGCAAAAAAGATTTCAAATACATTTTACCAGAGGTGAAATATGATATGTTAGGTCATACTGCTATCATTAAGATCCAATATATAAGAAAAAATAATTCATAAAGTGAATTCAGCTGGAAAATATTGTAAGAGCTGTCTGAGTGAGGAAAATCCCATCAATAGTCATAACAGTAAAAAGACTGTTTCTCTAGTGAAGACTGAAATTCATTAGAAGCATTCAGATGTGTAAGTGAATGATTCCATTTTTTTTTTCAGTCTAAGGAACACTTCTATTTTTGCCAAGAAAATGTGATAGATATTTGGGCATTACTGGGATACAGATGCTATTAATTTTACAGCACAGATTAATCTCACATACATTGTCTATATAGGCACTAGTCCATTTTGGCTATGACATTTTTAGTGGTTTAGATAAGAAAAAATAAAGGGGTTGAGTTAGATACACATTTAGCTTATGGTTTCCCAATCTCATAATGTCTAAAAACCATAGCTAATGGAGCCATTGTTCCATTATATAATCCAAAATTTATTTTATTTTTGGCATCATATCATGTTTTATGCAAATAGAAAATTAAGCTTAGTTCTTCCCTTAAGAAGTGATAGGGACAAAATAGAGAGATCCAAAATATTCATATATAAAATATGCATGTTCATTTATTTCAAGCCAATTATATTATTATTTGGAATATTTGCTCTGTGCCAGATACTGTGATAAGTACTGACTACACAAAACCAAATGAAATAATCCCTATCCTAAAGGGACTTACATTCTACTGGAAATCTACAATATTTATAGACATCTAAATAAAAAGTTATTTTAGGATAGAGAAGGAACTAAAACTGGGAGGCTTGATAGGATAAGGAAACTTCAGTAAAGGATTAAATCTCTGAATCGAGATACTAGGGGGTTCTAAGATAAGAAGGTAAAATGGCAGTACATGGGAGATGGACACACTTCTGGGAGATGGAATATCATACACAAGGAATAGGTGACCAGGCCATTCTGGCTAGAATAGAGCATGCATCTTGGAAAGTTGTATGACAGATGTGGAAACAAACTAGAGACATTGTTGGACATCTTTAAAATGTCAGACAGAGGATTTTATGCTTTGTTCTACAGGCATTAGAGAGGCAATGAAAATTTTTGAGTAGAATGACATGGAAATAGATAAATATGGAGAAACAGAGTTTAAGAGAAATATAATAAATTCTCTTTTGGAACTTGAGTCCGAGATACTTGCAAGATGATAATGTATACATACATGCTTTGTTTTATTTATGTTCATAATATTTTGGCAAACCCATTTAAACTGATACTTGCTAAAGATTGGTATATAATAAACTATTTTAAATGCAAGATCTTAGCTTCTCAATATACCATGTAAATGCATCTTATTTATCAGATGTCTTGTAGGATTTTGTACCTTTCCTACAGGTGTATCAGTATTTCTCAAGTTGCACTTTTGTCTGTCTCTTATCTTGCTATGTTCTTACTATGTTCTCAAGATTGTACTATGTTTTATAGGGTGAATAAAAGAGAATGAGAGCCATGATCCCTACCATCAGAGGATTTTCAGGGGATTGATTAGAGAGGGAAAATTTAAATTAGGTCTTTTTTAAATTTTACTAACAATTAAATAGAAAGTGTGATTGAGGACAATGGCAAATAGCCCAATATGAATGGATAAAACTCTCTCCTAATATAATATTTTATTAGAAACACTAAATCTTCATGTAAAATTAAAAGTTATGTTTTCTAGACAAAGTCATTAGTTACTAATTAGTTCAAATTTAAAAATAAAAGACCAAGTGTAATTTTCTTCTTCACCATGAATTTAATTCATTAAGCATATATTAAGCATCTAGTATGTGCTAGGCCCTGAGCAAGGTCATAGGCACACAACTGTAGCATTTTCTCTGGGGCTATTTCCTAAAATGGCATTTGAAATGTCATTTAAATATAGGTAGTATTTTATATTGATCCAGTTTCTCTCTTCCCAGATAGATATACAATATCTTTAATAATATGATCAACAGATTGTCTCCTCTCCTCCTTTCCCCCAACAGTGATTTACTTTAGGGAATATGGCTTCAGTTCTCAAAATGAAATCTTGAAATTTGGAACTCCAAAACTATTCAACCAATAGATTTATTCATCACTTTACTAAGCAATTCTGAACTTGGATATTACTTTTATATGTAATCCAAGTTGTGAAAATTTAGTTTCTTTGGTCTTTTATCCACTGACCAAAAACTTTTTTATTCTCTCAAATAGAGGAATGGTTCACATCTTTTTTATACTTTGAATTGATTTATATAATTGAAGGGTTTGTGCCTTCCAGAATTACATTAATGAAGGAACAAAGAAGAATAGGCTGCCCTTATAAAAAAAAAAAAGAAAGAAAGAAAAGAAAAGAAAAAAAAAGCAAAAATGTCACTAACTCCTATTACTGGGATTTAAAAAGTGTGTTAACAGATACCAAATACAATCATGTATGTTTATATACCCACATGCACACACATATAATCCAAAGGGCTTTTATATTTTTAATTGTTTTGGGGGGGAAGGGACACGAGAGGGTAGTCTAAAGAGATCAGGAAAGATCTCATATAAGTATCCTTTGAACTGAGCCTCAAAATGCTCAAAGTATTACTGAAGAAAGAGGTAAAGATAGACCATTAAACATTAGAGATCCAGTATTGATTATCTATGGAAAATAATTTAAAATTCAG
Organism: Antechinus flavipes; assembly: GCF_016432865.1. Taxonomy (NCBI): domain Eukaryota; kingdom Metazoa; phylum Chordata; class Mammalia; order Dasyuromorphia; family Dasyuridae; genus Antechinus; species Antechinus flavipes. The sequence goes on along the minus strand of NC_067399.1, from coordinate 186,521,371 downwards.
AAAATTTTTGTAGCTATTACAATTAAATTCAACAAACATTTCATTAAGCACCTACTATGTGCCGAGTAACTATGCTAAGGGACAAATTAGAAAAACAGTCCCTGCCCTGAAGAAGCTTCCAATTTAATGGGGATAAAACAATTTACAACAGGAAGCTAAAAAGGATGAGCAGAGGCAGGAAGCCACTAGGAGATAATATCATTTTTAGTAGAGTTTTAACCAAGCAGGAACTGCAGGTAAAAAGTAAAGAATTAGCTTGAAATTAATAATTCCTATTTTTAGACTTTATGATTAATGAAAAACTTTCATTTATTTTTATCAGTGTACAGGATGATTCATGTTATTTTGCCCATTAGAATGTACGCTCCTTGAGGGCACTCATTTTTTTTCTTTTTTTCATTGCATTTTCCAATACTTACTATGATGCCTAAACATAAACGGGTTTAATAAATGTTTGCTTTAGGTATTTGATTAGATTGATGAAAAATCCACCTACAAGGATGTAATGTGAGGAGTCACTGTTTTTGCCTATGTGCTGAGGAAAGTAACTTCAAGCATACAATAGCACTAAAATTTCTTTTCCAGTGGAATCAGAGGCAGTCTTTTAAAAAACCTAAGTGTTTGTTCTAGTTTAAGAGGCCAGTATATGGAACTTAATTTAAAATAGAATGTCTATTCATTCTGCTTTTGGTTAGTGGTCATTCTGGTAGTCAAATACTCATATTTTGTTTTTGGCAACAAATGTAGATTCAGCTTTGGAGTTAATCATGTTGATCATATGACCATCATCTCCATGGAAACTGGCCAATAAAAGAGAGTAGTTAATTAGAAACTGTCCATTAGATTTCAAAAAGAAGCAGAAAGCATATCCATCTCTGGCTTCATATTGTTTTTAATGTGATTATTGGACTGATGAGCTTTCTGGTTGATAGCTCATTAACAGAAAAATTTGACAATGCTGAAAATGCTATAAGCATACACAAACATGGAGACTGGTTGAATTATACTAGATTTTAAAAATAAACTATCTTCTACAAGCATTTATTGCAGTTCAAAGGGGTACTTAGAAATAAGACAACCTCTAGTTAAATATTCAATAAACACAATCCAAGACAGTAGAAGGTGGCTTCAGACATTGCCCAGCTGATTATCCCCATTTCAAAATTATCTTCTTTGCACAAACTAGTTAAAATGATAATCCATTTCTAACTAGTAGAACTCTGAAAGAGTTTACAGATGAAACTAGCAGGTTTTCAAGTCAACTTCATTCTGCATCTCAATGTATGTGTTAACTATTTTAAAACATATGTTCATGGTAATATATGCTGCTTTGAAGGTATATGACATTTTATTCTTAACTATTGCTGTGTGTAGGGGTCCAGAAAATAGAATTACAATGAACTTGAATTTTTTATATCAAAAAAGTCTAGTTCTGAGATTCAAGCAATTTATAAACCTTCCCTGTAATTTTAATATGATTTCATGTGTGTATGCCTGAGCTGTTTTTTTCTTCACAGAGTACAATGTTAATGCAGGGGTGGGTTCATTTTCCTAACTAACAGAAAAATTGAAAGCAATGGGAGAAAAAGATGTATATACAAAGATAAACATGCACAATTAATGAAGGAGAACTATATATTTAGAATGAAACAAGTTACTAGATTAAGGAATAAACACTAAAAGGGTGAGTTTTTGGTTCTTCTGTGTAACAGAAAAAGCACTGGACTAAAGAGAAAGTTGGGTTCAAACCTGTTATGAGAAAAGATTGAGCACCAACTATAGAAGATGAGAACTTGAATTCAAATTTCATTCTGATGTTTACTGCCTCTGTGGTCTATGGACAAGTCACCAAATGGTAGAAGAAACGAAGGTTGAATACTGAATTGGAAGCTTAGGTTTTAAATACTGAGTGTGCCACTTAATGCTTGGTGGCTTTTAGCAAGTCACATAAACTTGCTGCTCCTCAAATTCCTCATGTATAAAAAAATGAATTAGCTATCTTCTAAAGACCCTCCTAAGTGCTTGCCCTTGGGACTCAGTTTTTTCATCATTAAACTAGAGCTGGATTAGATAAGTCTTTAAGGTTCCTTCCATCTTTAGATCTAGGGTTCTAATAATAAAATCGACCTCATTGGGCTGTTAAAAGTTTTAAATGTATTCAAAATGTTTTTGATCCATAAATTATTATGAATCAACTATTAGCAATAAGAGATCATTTATATAGCTAAACCCATATTATGTATAGATATACATATATAATTTGTTAATATGTATATTAATCTGTCGATTAATACTTCTTGATTGCAAATAATCAAAGGCAGACATGAAAATATACAGATATGACTGGCACCATCAATACCAAAAGCTCCACAGAGATAGAAGCAATTAGATAGAAGAAAAAATAATGAGTTACAAGGAAGATGTATCATTGATATATGATGTATGATATTGTCCAAGCTACACTAACTTTGATAAACCCTTTTGCTTTGGGTATCAGATTTCTATATGGTATTGTGCTAGATGGATGCTGAAGTTTTTTCTGCTTCTTCATTTATGTAATTCATTTATATTACTTTTATATGGCTATTTAACATAGGCAAAATATCTGTGACTATAATATTCTTTCAGTAGAGGAAAGTGAATTAGTATTTTAGATAAAATATCATTGAAAAATAACAGCAACCCCTGATATAACCAGAGGAAGCACAAAATAATTATAGAAGTCTTTGTGTATCATTTGAAACTCTAAATTGATTTGAGACTATGCAGGATCATGTAAATATGAATTATCAGGACATAACAAAGAAAATACAGCACTGCCTTGGAATGGAGCTGAGAGAAATGTAGACACAGATTTCCAGATTTGTTTCATAAGGCAAGAAAAGACTTTCTAGATGCCGTTCAATACCAAACAGCAGCACTTAAAAAAAAATGCAAAGATCTCAAATGTTTTAAAGATTCACTTTGGAAAACTGTGATCCAAGGTGAAGAGATGTTAAATCCTTACTTTGTTTCTGTCTTTACAGAGGAAGAGGGCGGAGATCTGGTCCAGCCGGGGATCAGTTTTCCAGGGCCAGCAGAGGAGGAACTAGGTAGAGTACAGATACACAGTACTGGTTTTTGGAAAGCTTAGATTTGTGTTACAAAGTCATTTCCAAGTCTGAGTGACAGACTGTGCAACTAGTAATTGGTGAACCATTTGACAAATGTTTTCTTTTTAAGTATCTGTTTTTGAAATTTATTCTAATAATTGATGGTTATAATATGATAAAGGTTTGGGGTTTGTTTTTGAGGATTATTATTTTAAGGAAAAACTAAAGGGATTGTGCTTACAAAAGTTATCTTTAAAAACTGCAGATTTACCAAGATATTGCCCCAATCAAGACCAGTTATCATGACAAACAGCCAAAAAACAGACTAGGGGACTCTCCTCTTCTACAAAATGAGAGAGTTGATTGGGTCAAGTCACATCTAATTCTAAAAATCCTACGACTCCAAAGTTCTAAATCTTTCTAGCACTTAACACTACTTTCTACTTCATGTCTTATGAGGGGGAAACAAAATAGAATCTTTTGATTGTTTCAATATAAGAAACTCCCAAAGTGGAAAGTCCCTTTACATATGAAGATTAGCAATTGGTCTATAATTTTTCTTTCTAAAGATTTGCTTGGGGTGCTAAGAGGTTAAGTGGCTTGGTCTTGGTCACACAACCATGGCAGGTCAGAGACAAGCTCTTCTTGGCTCTAAGGCTGGCCCTCTCCTTACTAACCATGCTAGACCACCTCTCTCTTTGCATATATACTTACTGAATTTTTGTTGAGTAGTTTTGAACTGACTATATATTAAAAAACAACCCCTCTGGCTTCTTCTTCTATGTGACTAGATATCTCTTTAAGCTACATCTGTGTCTTCTGAATAAGAGGGTTTTAAATATAAATGTGGGGACTCAAATCCTTTTTATTTGTGTTTTTTTCCCCTTACAACTGTATTACTTGACACAAACCATCTAATTTCCCTATGTTGGCACAGGTTTGGATGCTGCATATGGATTATGTGCTTTTATCAAAGGGAGTGTTGAATTACTGTCAGTTTCTATTTGCCTTGGCACTAGTTACAATCATGTGGTAATTTTATTTTTCTGCTGGTCTAGGCACAATAAAGCTTGTGCTGTATTTGGCCATTAGGCACTTGCAGTGGAGTCATGATTACGTAAAAATGGCAAGTGCTTTTGTGAGAAATATTGAATACATCCAACTTTATCTTCTAACCAAAGAAGTGGTACAGATGGGTTAAACCCTCCCCCTTCTACAACAATCTTATAGAACTATAACAGATCATGGAATTCAGAATTTGAAGAAAGCTTAGAGGTTATCTAGTCCAATCTCCTTCTGATGAGGACGTATATGGAGCCCTAAAGAAAAGTGACTTGCTTAAGCTTACAAAGCTGATGGATTCAAACTCGAATCCTCCAGTTCCAAATCCAGTTTTTTTGGCTTATTTTTTACATAGCCCTTTTTAAAAATGCTAGTCCTTTTAAGGACCCTGTGAGATTTATAGTATATAAGTATTATCTCCTCTTCCTGGATGAAGAAATGTAGAGAGATGCTAAATGACTTGTCTGCCATCATGCATCAGAGATTTTATTTAATAAACCCATTTCTTTAAACTTTTCAAAGCTTTAAACTATTTCCCCAAGCTTACTTCTGAACCAGCCTGCAAAACTGACATGTCTTTTTGATATTAGCAATGTCTATGTGTGGAATTAACGTATTAGATCTTAGTTTTTAATTTAAATAAAACTTAGACTTTACAGCATTTCGTAGTGGAAAAAATACTGGTCTTGAACTCAGAAGGCCTGAATTCAAGTCCTAACTTTTCTATTCCTTATTGCCTAGTTATACAAACTTGGGTACGTCCCTTCTCTTTAGGTTTCAGTTTCTTCATCTATAAAAATGAGAATATTGGACTAGATAATTTCTAAGTTCCCTCTTGGCTCCAAGATTTTATGATTCTATGATCATGTTTTAAACTTTTACCTTTTATCCTTTATTACTCCTTTATTTGCTTTGTGGATTTAAACTGTTCTTGTTTTGCCAAAATATATAATTCAAAAATAAGGAAAGTAAAAAAGGCATTTTGTAATAAATCAGCTTTTTTGAAGATGACAACAAGAAAGGAGAGAAGACAAATACAAAGAAAATTAGGCAAAGCAGGGAGAGAGCCTCTTATCTTTTACTAAATGCTTGTTAATTGAATTGAATTGAATTGCCATTGTGATTCTTTAGTCTTGAGACACAGCATTAAAGTAATGGAAGGCATTTCTAATTCATCCAATTCAAAAAAAAAATGTTTTATTACATGACTATTTTGTGCAGTTCAGAAGGGATATATACAAATGAAAAAGAGCTTCTGTCCTCAAAGATTTCTACACTCTACCACAGGGATACAACAAATAAATAGATTACTAAATACAGGATAATTAGAGAAAGGAAAGAGCATTGATAATTAAAAAGATCAGGAAAGATTTCCTATGGGAGATTGCACTGAAGCCAAACCTCTCTTCAGTATTGCTAAATAATTCCCTTCTAATTTGCCATTTAAACTGCCAAGTTTGGAGTTTAGCAAGTTGAAAGGTCCTTATTTTATATAAATAATTCTCATACATTTGGGGTTATGCAAATTAAAATGTCATTATTCTATGTAAGTACTCACCACCCCATTGAAAATCTTTGGCACTTCTGATTATCTCATGATGAAAATTTGGATTTTCAGCTGTATTGAATATCATAAACATCAAGTTCAACAGATCCAAACTAGAACTCATTTTCTTTCCTCAAAACTCTACTCCCTTTAAAAAAAAATTATTTTTAAGTGTACCACCATTCTTCCAGTGAGCCAGGTTTGAAACCTTTGAAAATAATCACAACTCTGCATTATCCTCCATATTCTAGCAATTGACTCATTTTGTCATTTCTACCTCTACAACATACAACTATCCCTTTCTTTTTTACTTACAGGGTATTTCCTTAGTCATACCAAATAAATATCAAATTCTCCCTACTTCAAATAATAGATAGTATTTTTATAGTGCTTTAAATCTTGTGATATACTTTACAAGTATCATCACATTTGATCTTCTCAGATAACTTTGGAATAGGAGGATGCTATTATTATTCCCATTTTACAGGTGATGAAAATGAGGCAAAAGTGTCTTAGATCATGCAATTATCAAGTGTCTGAAGCCAGATTTCAAATCAGATCTTCCTAAATCCAGGTGCAGCACTAGCCACTGGGCCACTTAGCTGCCTCTAAATCTCTCCTCTCAGAAGTCAATCATTCACAGTCAGCAAAATGGTATTCCTAAAACTCAAAATGACCAACATACTCCATTTTATAATTCCTTGTCTCCCTGCCTCTGGAAAAATAAGACTTCTTTTGACATTGAAAACTCTTAACATTGTGACTTCTGCTCACCCATCTCTGCACTCTAATGTCCAGTTAAACTGACCTCACACACAGTGTACAATCGTCTTTCTCCATGCCTTTGAACAAGTTGTCCCTTCTACCCCCCTTTCTTAGAATGTATTCCCTATTCTCTGAAAATCCTTAGCTTCCTTCAGACCTTCGTTCAAATTTCATCTCTTAGGTTAGGTCTTTTTTTAATACCCTAACTACTAGCACCCCCTTCCCTCAAAAATTTTCTGATTTTGCTTTCATTGATTTGTGTACGTACTAGCCTCAAGCAAAACATAAAATTATTTCCATTGGCTAGAGACACTCTTAATTGTCTTGCTTCACTAAGAGATTGCAAGGAAATCATTAGGAAATTTTAGTCACCCTTTTACTTGTAGCACTAAAATTCTGCCTGCATAACAAATGTCTAGATAAAAATTGGCAAATCCATCCATTACTCATTAAGTATGTGAAATAGGACAAATTCATAAAATTGGCATAGAAAGGACTGTTTAATGGTTGATGAATCTTCAATACAATGAATATGCATAAGGAACTCATTGGATATATGCCATTGATCTGGATAATTAACTGGATTTCCAGAGTAAGAAATTGGAAGTTTGCTATTGAGGAGATAAAAGCATACTTGTAGACCTTGTTTGTTTTTCTTCCCATATACATGAATTTACCTCCATCTAATATTTCCATTCAAAACTGCTTCCTTAAATTGTCTCTGTCTATGTCTACTATCCTTTCAAATAAAGGACCCAAAACCCAGCTCGGTGCCTTGAGCCCTGAATACATACTCCTTAGACTGGATATTTGTCAAACTGTTAGACAGGCCTGTCTACTTTAGAAGTGTGGATCTGTCATATTTCTAATCCTTACTACATAAATAAGATTCAGTGACAAAGATTCACTGTTGACACTAGGATTTCTTTTCCATAGACATTAATAAGATGACAATACAAATATTGGTTGAAATTAACTTGATGCTATCCTAAGCTGTTCTGCATAAGACTCCAAAAGAAAAAGATTTCTTTATCATGAATGATGATTGACACTCATGAAGAAATAAGAATCATTACCATCCCAATGGAAACAACTAGTCAAAAGCATATCTAGCAGAAGGCTTTTTTTATTTTTGGCTAAGAGTGGGGGAGATGGGCAATTAATGAATATAAAATGGCATGTTCATTAACATTTAAAAGAACATAAAGAAAATAATTATAACATTAATTAACAGTTTTCTTGATGGGAAATTGGCAAAATAGTCCTCTATAAAAAATTTGGCACACATAATGTGAAAAATGAATCGATGCTTTTGAAATGCCAACACGCCATATAAATATTAATATTTGATAATATTTGGTGGAATATATGTTTTGAAGTTTTAGGTTTTGTGTTGTGTGTGTGTTCAAATAAGATCTGTTGGTTAAGGCAGAATCTTTTAAAAACCAAGTTCATTGTATTCCCTGTCAATGAATTGACAAACATGGAGAAAAAATGTTAAGATTTCAGCATGATAAGAGGGTAAACACAACTATTTGAATCCATCCCTTAATAAAAATATCAATTCAATTTAAAATCAGTGAATACAATATAAACATTATGAAAATGTTTATTAAACACATATTGTGTGTAGTTTTTACTTGTTTGTTCTTTTATTTTGGTAGGGGATAGGGGTGGATAGTTAACCTTATGAGTCTATAAATTCCCAGCTTAGAAACTACTGTCTATCACAAAATCTCAGATTGTATCCTTGGACCTCTCCTCTATGGTGCTATTTAGATACAAACAAAAATGAAGTGGGAAAGAGTGTGAAGCACACTGCATTTGGAATCAGAAGTCCCAATTCTGCCACTTTTTAACCTGTGTTATGTTAGACAAGATATTTTACCTGTATGAGTTTCAGTTTCTTCATTTTAAAAATGAAAGAGTTGAAGCAGCTATTTTTGAGAGTGCCTTCCAGCTTTAAAACTATATATAATATCTGGGTTTTAGTGAATTATATTTTAATCAAAAAATTAACATTTATTCTAAATTCATGATGCCAAAAAGACATGTTTATCAAGATAGGAAGAGATAGATAGTATTTGTTTTTTACAGGTAAAAGAAGTATACATTTTGTCATTTAGGACTGGAGATTATTGAACTACTTTTGTTGATTTCATAAACACTATACCTGATAAATAAGTGAAACCAGATAAAGAATATTATTAAAAGATTAAAAAAAAAACACTTCTCAGGTTCTTCAGTTTCTTACAAAATAAGGGAACTGGAAAACAATATGATAAACTGGCATTTATCAAGTTCTTTAAGTTTTGTAAAAATGTTTCTCATTTGATTCTTACAACCTTTTGAGGTAGGTGCTATAATTATCCCCATTGTACAACTGAAGAAACTGAGGCTCAGCGTTTTGTTTAGGGTCATATAACTAGTAAGTGGCTGAGAGAGAATTCAAACTCGGGTCTTCTTGACTCCAAGACTAACATTCTATCCATTGTTCTGCTTAACCACTTCTGTTGGATAGGAAGAATTTTTAAACCTAAAATATTGTCAGTCCTAGCTCTAAAGCAAGATAGTTAACCCATATAGGCACTCAACAAATATTTATTGAATCAAATTGAAGGTCCATCCCTTCTAGCTCTAATATTTTGATTCTGTTGAATCATTTTGAAGAAAGATCAGTCTTGTAATTGTTCTTTTTGTTCTTTTACCATGGTATAATGAGAATTCCTTTTCCAAGGTATAGTCTGGATTTTACAATTTAGGACATTAATATCCTATGATTGTGAATTCAATTTTGATTTAAGTACCAGTCTAAAACAGCTATTGCCTTTTTTGAGGAAAAAAATCTTCCTTTAAATGATAAAATCTGAAGTTTCATTTGAGCTGTCAGGGAAGCCCTAGGGAAATATGAGCCACCTCTCAATGATACAAAAAAAAAAAAAAAAAAAAAAAAGGAAAGGAAAGAAACCTAAGATTAGCTTGGAAGGAATTCACATAAATGAATAAAGATATTTTTTCAAAGAAGCACTCTTAAGATTCCATGCCCCTATTATTATGTATTGAATTAAAAGGCCATCTGCATTCTCTATAGATGAACTATAGTTCATCTATAAATGTAAGTAAAATGTAAGAATAAAGTCATTTTGTGATGATGAAAATGACCAGGGAAAATAGGAAAGATAAGGAAGCTTTCTGTGAAATTAATGTCAAATCACTGAGAAAAGTGGCCTTAATATCTCACATTTAAAATGGTTACAATAGAAGAGTAAAGGCCATTTTGTCTCTGTGAGAAAAGTATTCAGGGAAGGCCTTCAGAGAGGCTAAATTTAAATTGCTATGTCAGTCATTTTGCACCATTTGTCCATTGTAGGGGAATTTGTTTCTAGAAAGGGCATTCCTTCATTCTCAAGGAGGTTATATTTGATACTTTTTATAAGGATAATGGTTTGTCATCATAAATTGGAACAGATGGAATGCCAAGGTTCAATATTAGGACCTGATTACAGGATGAAATGAAGGGATTTATTGAGGTCCTGTGCTATCTTGAATACTATACTGTGAAAAATCTAAATCAAAAGTCCAAATTTTTCCTTTGTGTGAAGTATTGTGCATTTCTGAGGATGCATGGCAAGGGAAAAGCACTCCCTATCTTCAAAGGACATTTCTAATGAAAAAGACATTATGTAAACAACTATGTGCAAACAAGCTATAAACAGGAATAATTTGGAAATAATCTCAGAGGGAAGACATCAACTATTAAGATAGACTGAGAAAAACTTTCATGCAGAAGATAGAATTTCTTTCTCTTCCCTAACTTATCTTGTCCCCTAAAACTGGATGAGACAAATTAGGAAAATCATCCAGAAAGCTGCTGTAATAGTCTAGATATGAGATAATGACCTATACCTGGGTTATGACAGTGTCAAAGGAAGAAAAGGCTTTTTGAGGAAGGCAGAGGGATTAATTAATTGAGGAGGACATACATTTTGAGATGTCTAATAGGTAATTATTGATATGATACTGGAAATCTGGAGAAGAGTTAGAGCTGGATAAATAGTCCAAGAATTATCTTCAGAAACCATAACTGAACACATGTGAGCTGGTGAGATCCTTAAAGAAAATATTATGGAGATAAAGGGGTAGGGAGGACATACACCATCAACAGCTATCACCTGGATGAATATCCAATAAAGACTGTGAAGGAATAGTCAGAGCAGTAGGAGAAAAACCAAGAGAAACTATTATCCTGAAAACTTGTAGAAGAAAATAGCAAGGATAAGGGGCTGATCTAACAGATGCACACATAAGTATGATACAAGAAAATCTGTGAGGGCAAAATTCCATAAAGGATAGAGAAAAGACCTCAAAGTCAGGAAGCGAATTAATCCACAATAACAAATAGAATTTCTTGGAGTTCCCTATACCAATTTTATCACGGGCCAAGGTCAAAAATAATACAAATGAAAGTATAAACAAATAGGAAAAATGATGAAGGAGCAGGGTAGACTTCATAAAAGAGAACCTGTTCTGAGTCTTTAAAAAAGAAAGAAAAATGACTATGAGTTTAAGAGAGAATGCATTCCAGGGATTAGAAATGGCTCATTCAAATGCAGAGAGAAAGATACACTCAGGGAATAGCTAGTAGTTTAGTCTAGCAACTACATAAGATTATGTGAATGGGGAACCATATGACATAAGGCCAGGAAGATCTACTGAAGCCAGATTATAGACAGCCTTAGATGTTGGATTGAGGTGTTAATATTTTATCGTAGGAAAAAGAGTGCTAAGGAAGATTTTTTTCCCCTTATTCATTATTTATATGTACTAACTTTATTCCTGGCCCCACTAATTGGGTTCTTAGTATGCATGGAATAGCTCTCCATATAAGAGAGAGTCAATCCCACTTGTAAAAGCTACAGATTATTTTTATGCTGGAAATCGGGGCACTACCTATCAAAATTATAGAAAAAAAGTGAAAAAAAAATCACCAAATTTTTTATTTACAGTGTGGCAGAGGGTATAGTGTTAGTAATAATAATAGCAAGATCCTTGATTGATCATAATATATAGAGAGCCCTTTAAAGTTCACAAAGCATTTTCTTCTTAACTCTTACCATCTAATTGCACTTTTTTATCTCTGTTTATTTCTGGGACAAATTACATTTGAAGAAGATAAGTAATATTGCCATATTAACACAGTTAATAAGCATTAGAAACAATATTCAATCATGTCTTTCTTTGAATCAAGTCCAACATTCTTTCCAACAAAAGATTTAGTTCAATCCTTTCATAGGTATTCATACTATGAACTGTTGTTAGGAGCAGAAATGCACACAACTTCTGGAATTTCCTTTTCTGGAAATTACCTCAGGATAGGTACCTATCTCTTTAAAATGAGTCAGGATGGCCTCATAAAAAAAAAAAAAAAAACCAGTTTGAAGACACGGAGCTGATCTTGAGAAACCCAGAATTCCATTGGGAATATTTCATTTCCCTCAAGAAAAAAGAATATTGGATTTAAGATACTTCTTGGCTCCACTCCGAAACCAAACAAAGATTTCAGGCATACATAGGACCCTAGCATAACAGAACAAAAGGATTTCAGATTGCAATATATCCCAAATTCTGTAGAGTTTGAATTCAGAAAAGTATAGATGATGGCGATCTTTTAGCTTTTTTCCCAGTCTTGACCAATTTTTACAAAGGAAGGCATTAAAGTGGAATTGAAAACTCCACTTTGCATAAGCTTATAATGGGTAGCGTTTTATTTCATTTCATTGGAGAGGCAAAAGATTGAAATAGTACTTTAAAAAATACAGACAGAATGGCATAATAAGATATCTGCCTTGGAGTGAACAAATCCTGGCTTCAAATCCTGCCTCTGACATTCATTAACTATCTGACCTTGGACAATCCACTTCTCCCCTCTGAATGTTTCCCCTCATACAAAATAAAATAATAATCTCTGTACTATACACTGATATGGCAGAGCTCTCAAGAGGCTCTGATAGGTTTGCAAATTACTTCCCAATACTGTAAGGAACTATAGAAATGCTAGTTTTCATTATTGATAATAATAATCATCATCATTATTGTTCTCATTAAATGCAAATGTCTGTGTACGTTTTCCATCCCCATTATTTCAAAACTGTGCCATTTTTAGGATACAGAAGGGTGATTCAGACCATATTGCTTAAAAAAGAATGTGGTGAGCCTGCAAGTTTCAAAGAAAGTGTAGCTACTGTCTCAGAAAGATAAAGCATGGAGCAGAATGGTGAGGAGAGAAGAAAGGAGAAAGAGAAAAAGAAAGGGAAAGAAAGGAAGGAAGAAGGAATGAATGAGAGACATTTTATTTCATTAGAGTTGATAATACCTCCTTGAACTGACCTTTTCCTAATTCCAAAAATGCCTTATTTTTCTTCTTATAAGGACATGATTTGAAATCATACCTTCAGTGGTAAGGAAAAGATAATTAATTTTATATCATAATCATCTATACATCACAATATCATTAAGCCACATGGTTTTCTTCACTCTAAGGGAAGAAAAATATGTTTGTGAAACACAGCATATGGAAAACCATTGTATATCTAGCTTTGTTCAGTGCTTGTCTAGACCACCATTTTTATGACTGCTTAATACACTTGCATTATTTCAAAGAATGAAAAGAAAGACCTTCAATATTATTTAAAACTAAAAAGCTATTTCTTATGTGGTAAATAGCTGGGTGGGTGGGAGGGAAGAGGAAGAAGGTGAGGTAGAATAAATGAGTACCCATTATATAGCAGTGATACTATGTATATATAAAACATTCTAAATCAGGAATTTTTTAACTTGGAGTATGTGAACTGAGGTTCTATTTATATTTTGATAATTATTTCAATATAATTAGTTTTCTTTGTAATAATATATATATATGAGTATACACACACACACACACACACACACACACACATTACATTCATATATACATTCTGGGAAAGGATCCACAAGTTTTACCAGATGGCCAAAGCAGTTTATAATACAAAAAAAGGTTAAGAACTGGCCTTCTCTAAATTAAATCAAACAATTTACAGGTGCTAATCTCATGGAGAGAATGTTTTCTCTTTCACCAGGCAATTTCTAAACGGTCTATGACTTGGCATATAAATCTTAGAGAGCTGCCCAAAGGAAAATGATTAACTTGCTAACATCATCCAGGAAATCTCAGAGGTATGACCCCAGTTTGCCTTGATTTCAAGCCTGGCTCAGCACACTTGCCCTGATGTCACACTAGCTCTATAAATACTTTTTGACCCATTGGTTCAACTGAAGCTAAAGCATCAAGTCCTGCTAAACACTGAAGTAGCAGCTTAACAAAACAAAAAACAAAAACAAACAAACAACCAAAAGCCCTCTCTTTGATTGGGTGAATTTGGTAGCTGTAAAGCTAAACAAGACTTTGAAGGTAGTGAATAAGGACATATAGCAGAAATCTGGAGTGTAGTCCTGGCACTTTTGTGGAGGTTTTACAAATTACAGCAAAGAGAAATTCTACATTTTAAAAAATCTCTTTCCTCAGATCATCCATCAGGAATAAGTTGGTGCTATCTCTGTGGTCACAGACTGCAGACTGGCAAACTCACATTCAGAGTTTGTAATAAAGACTTGATATTTCTCATTTATGAACAGATAGTATCTATTTAGAAATAAAACTGAATTATTTAATTGATTCAAGCAAAATTACAAATTGTAAATTAATTGTATGTGCAGCTAGTGGTACAGTGGATAAGGTGCCAAGCCTTGAGTCAGGAAGACCTAATTTCAAATGAACCTGACACCTAATGTTTAAACCTGTTTGCCTCAATTTCTTCATCTGTAATATGATCTGGATAAAGGAAAGGGTAAACTACTCAAGTATCTTTGCCAAGAAAATCCCAAATGGGAACATGAAGTCAGATATAATTGAAATGAATGAATAAAAAAAGACAACATGACTCATATAGTGTAAACAGCATATTTGCTTGTTTAATTTAACTTTTTGGCACATGTTTTTGAAACATTATGTTTCACATAATCTTCTATAAGTATTAATCTGCATATTATCTGCTAGAATTGGGAGATGACACAGTAGAGAGAGTTCTAGGCCCCAGTCAAGAAGTCTTAAAATTCATACCCAAGGGGCCATGAAGCTATGCAAATATTTTGATCCAGCAAAAGCACTACTAGATCTGTTTGCCAAAGAGATCATAAAAAATGCAAAAGGACTTACACATACAAAAATATTGATAGCAGTTCCTTTTGGGTTGGTAAAGAATTGGAAATTGAGGGGATGCTTATCATTTGAGAAATGCCTGAATAAGTGAAATACGAATGTAATGGAATACTATAGTTCTATAAGAAATGATGAACCAGGGGCAGCAGAGGATAGAGCCCCAAGCCCTGAAGTCAGGAGGATCTGAGTTCCAATCTGCCCTCAGACACTTAACACTTCTTAGCTGTGTGACCCTGCGCAAGTACTTAACCCCAATTGCCTCAGTTAAAAAAAAATGATGAATCACTGGATTTTAGAAAAATCTGGACTTACATGAATACTGATTGAAATGAGCAGAATCAGACAAAAAACGTACAAACAATGTAACAACAACATTGTGCAATGATCAAAAGATCTAAAACAATTCCAAAAGACTCATGATGGAAAATGCTGTCCACATCCAGAGAAAGAACTTTGGAATCTGAATGCAGATGGAAGCATATTATTTTTACTTTTTTGTTCTTTTTTCTTACTTATATATTTTTTTCCTTTTGTTTTTGTTATTCTTTCACAACATGAATAATGTGGAAATATATTTAACATGATTATACAAGCATAACCTATATCAGATTGCTTTCTGTCTTGGGGGGAGAAATATAGTGTTCAAAATCTTAGGGAAAAACCCCAAAACCTTTCAAAAATGAATGTCAAAAACTTTCTTTATATGAAAAAAATTATTATTAAATGAAGGGAAGAGAAGGTCTTAACTTCAAATCCTCCTCAGATACTAATTAGATATGTGATCTTGGACAAGTCTTTGAACCTCTTGCTGCCTCACTTTTGTCATGTATAAAATGAAGATAATAAGAGAATGAACTTTCTGTAGTGGTGAAAGTTCAATGAGGTAATGTTTATAGAACATTTTTTTAATCTGAAATTGCTATGTAGAGCCCCACTTTGTAATCACAGATAAAGCTAATCTCAGAGATGGGAAAATCTGGGTTCAATTCTTTCCTCACAAACATAATATCCTGTAATCACTTAACCTCTCAGTGCCCCAGCTAATTTTATAGTCTTTAAATCTTTAAACTTTTTGGAGTGAATTCATGTAAGTCACAGGAACAAGTTGTACAGAATAGGGAAGTATTGATAGACTGAAAACTACATTTTTTTAATAGTGGTTTATTTTTCCAAAAACATATATAGTTTTTAACATTCATTTCTGTAAGAATTTGTGTTCCAGATATATATTAAACATGCAATCCTTCTAAACATTTCCATATCTGTCATGTTGTACTGAAAAAAATCAGACCTAAAGGGAAAAAATCATGAAAGAAAAAGGAAAGCAAAGGTGAAAATAATATACTCCAATCCATATTCAGCCTCCATAATTATTTTTCTGAATGAAAATAGAATTTTCTATCCCAAGTTTATTGGGATCACAATATTGTTGAGAAAAGCTAAGTTTATCATAGTTGATCATCACATAATTTCCCTGTTACTGTGAACAATGTTCTCCTGGTTCTGTTCACTTTACTCACCATCAGTTCAAATAAGCCTTTCTAGGCTTTTCTGAAATCAGCCTGCTCATCATTTCTTACAGAATAGTATTCAGTTAGATTCTTATACCTTAACTTATACAGCCATTCCCCAGTTGATGGGCATCCATTCAAGTTCCAATTCCTTGCCACCATAAAAAGATTTGCTACAAACATTTTTGCACATATCGGTCCTCTTCACTTTTTTATAATATCTTTAGGATACAAACCCAGCAAAAGCTTTGCTGGATCAAAGGGTAGGCACAGTTTTATAACCCTTTGAACACAGTTCCAAATTGCTCTCCACAATGGGAAAATTGTATTTTTAAAGTGAATATACACATCAATGAAGTCACAGATCTATTTGAATATTTTAGATTAAAGGTAGTAAAGATATTATTGCTATTATTATCATTAGTGTCACTACTGTTACCTTTTTACAGATAAGGAAAGTGGGTTAAATGGAGTTGCGCAGGATCATACAGTCAGTCTGAGAAGCAAGATGAAAACCTACATCTCTCGACTTCAAATTTAATAGTATTTCCATTACAACATGCTGATCAATGATAATTGCTGATAATTAGGAGCCAAAAAATTCCTTTTTATGCTAGGAAAGAAGCACCATATTATAGAAGATAGAGAGGTAGACTCAAATTCTAGAAGACAAATTAAAATTCTGACTTTAACACATACTGGCTATATAAGTCTGGGCAAGTCATTTAACTACCAAGTGTCTTAAATAACTTTTAAGACCATAATTTACAAAACACCTAATAAACAATATGCATTAGCATAAAGAGTCCTCTGTAACAATAAAAGCAGATTTCCCCCCCCCAAAAAAAAAACACTATTAGATTAGCTACCTAGCTTGCCTACTAATATAATGCACAGCTCAGTATTTGTCCCTGTCCTCTTCAATGGCAAAGCAAGGTTAGTGTAACTTAAAAACATTTCATAAGCAAAAACATAATTAGAAGTTTGAATTGGCTGCAATCTCACTATGGGCCAATAGCACAATGTGGATGCCAAAATAGGCTAATTCTTTCTTGTGCTATATTGATTGCAGCAGAGTCCAGTTAGATAACTACTGTTAAAGTTGAAAATAAATTTATCATCCATCCAAGTTTTAACTCCATATACAAATATTTTGGAAATTAAAAATAACAACATGATTTTGGCAATTCTTATTCAAAAGACTAAGAATGTGTATTCATATTTCAACTATCTCTTGTTATCATGTTAGCCCTTTTTTTCTCATCTTTAAGATGAAGTTGAATTTTCATCTTGAAACTTAGTAATCAAAGAGCAAAATATTTTCACTGAAAACAGAGTTTGCCTTATTAGGACAGTTGAATCATATTGTTGTCTATCTTTAATCTAGGATTACAATGCTTTCCATATATTCAATTAGAGCTAGAATTTATTAAAAGACAAAAAATGGTTGCTAATAAAAGAAAATTGTATGAATAGTATACTTAACCTTTGATATCTTAAAAGTATTCAACAGTTAACTACTAGCTGTACTAGTCTTATTTTCTTAGATATCAATAAGGGGAAAATCACTATTCACACCCATTTTTAACCTGGTAGATATATTCTAAAATCAAAAACATTTCCTTTATCTTGAAATGTTTTATTTCTTCAGTATAGGTATATCCAAAAAATGGCTTATGACCAAACTTTTAATTAAATGTCTCTTTTTATGTCTTAGAAATAGGGCCCCGAAAATCCTTCATATAAGTAACTCATGAAGTCCACAAAGCAATAAAAGAGGAATAAGAATATAGCAGTCTTAAGGTCAGGGAGTATAACCAAAATAGCAATTGATTTAAAACCACAACACCTAGATTCAAGTTCTAGTTCTATTAGTTACTCTCTGTATGAACTTGGACAAATGATAAACTTTTCTGAGCCTCATTTTTCCCATCTATAAAATTAGGGGGTTGGATTAGATAAGGGGGTTCAAATATACTGCTGCCAAGGAGCAGGCTGCTTCTACCTCTCCCTATTACACAGGAACCAGATTAAAATGTAATTAGGAAATATCCAACAAAAAACCAATACAATAAAACATAAATAATGTTAATATGTGATTTTCTAAGTCAAAGTGCTACCTGCAGGGATCCTTCCATATATTTTTAGTGGCCTCCACATCTATAGTCTGGTACAAGTGAATTCCTACTTAAAACATGTAGGGTCTTAAAGGTTGCACTAAGGAGTTTTTATTTTATTTCATATTATGTCTTTTCTACCTGAATTCTCTAAGGTGACTCTTGCTAATTCCTTCAGAAGAAAAGAATCCTTTCATTTTGCCTTGAGGAATTCAGTTGTTCAAATTTTACACACTAAAGAAATAGGAGCCAAGAAGTAACTCTAGGGCCAGTGACAAAAAAATCCTAGGCCATGAGGCTCCTCATGCTTTGTGTGATTAAAAAAAAAAAAAACCCTCCTTAATTCATTATTGCTTTTTTGTTCAATTGTTTCACTCACGTCCAACTCTTCCTGACCCCATTTGAGTTTTTTTTGGCAAACATTCTGGAGAGATTTGCCATTGTCTTCTCCAGCTTAATTTACACAGGAGGAAACTAAGGCAAATACCTACTCTGCCATCTAGCTGCTATTTAGTAAATACCTTTTCTAAAAAACGTACAGAGTAGTTGTCAACTGATACTCTGGAGATCCAAAATCTAAAGTATGAATGGCAGTTGACAAAGAAGTGGACCCAGAAGAAATGGTTAGATACTTTTCTCTGATCTTAGTATTCTCAGGTTCTAACAGAAAACTTTATAATATACACAAATGTTCCTTGAGCATAATAGAATACAGTAGGTTAGAAGCCTGATAAAAGTGAATTGGTGCAAACCTGGGAGTCATGAAGGCATGATTACAAGTCTGGCTTCTGGCAGGTACACAATGTGACCCTGGACCAGACATTTAACATTTCATGCCCCAATTAATTCCCCAAAATAGACATTAAGAAGAGTAATCTATAATGCAGGAGAGAGTTTCTACATAGATAATTCCTGACTGATGAAATTATAGGTACCAACCTCAAACAAAGGAACTCTAAAAGGTAAAAATGAAACAAAAACATAATAGAGTGAATTTGGGGACTGTTAACACTGTAACTACAAGTATTTACTGCTTCTATTTCTTTTTCTTTCTTTTATCCTCCTTTCTTCCTTTTCCGATTCCTTTTCTTTTTTTCTCCATCTTTTGCCTTAGTGGCCTGAAGAGTATTATTTATTATTACACTAGTCCTTGACATTTAAAAGGGGGGTAGGCCCTGCCCTAAGTATCCCCAATCATTTTTGAAAGAAAACAGTTCTTGCTTGATTGTAAAATCATGGAAAGCAGAATCATTGGATTTTGACCTAAAGGAATCTTTTTGATCATCTTATTCACTCCATTCTATGGATTAGGAAACAGAAAACCAGAAGAATAAACTAACTTTACCAACTTAACACAAGCAGTGCTAGAAGAGCTAGGATTTAAATCCCAGACTCTTTGATTCCAAAATCCAGAGTTGTTTTCATTCTATTGAAAGAGGGAGGAATCAGAGGGATTAGAATAATAGAACACTCATTTTAAAAACTTCCCACAAGGAGAACAATCAGGTGGCCCAGCACACAGAGTGCTATATTCTGATTCAGTACAAATTTACTTCAAATTCTGACTCAAATGTTTTGTAGCTATTTGACTCTGGCCAAATCATTTTTCTCAACCTAAGCTTGCTCATTTGTATAAATGGAGATAACATCACAGACTCATTGTGAAGATCCATTGAGATAGCATATATAAAGTGCTTTGCAAACCTCAAAGTACTATATAATGTTAGATATTATAATAGGACTGAAAGTAATGTTCAGAGAGTATGTGTATCTTTATTCTCTATCTGCTAGGACTTACTGTCTCCTGTTAGAATGTAATTCACTTGATCATAGGAATTTTCTTATTCTTTGTATTTATATCCCCAGGGCCAGTGTCTTGTACTGTGTCTGGCATATTGTAGGTGTTAAATACATGCTTATTGATCAATGGTATTAGTATATTTCCATTTATATGGCAACTTTTAAATTTTCTTAGCTATCCTTATTTGCCTCAATACAGTCTTTATTTACATAGAGAAATAAACACAGAGAGTTTAGGGAAGACAGTGGTGATAAGTACTTAATAGATGCCAATTGATGAACTGAATATAACTAAATATAACTATGAATCTATGTAACACCTTTTAAATCCTTTTAGCTACCTTTATTTACCTCAATATAGTACTTATTTATAGAGAGAGAAGTTCAGGGAGGAAAGTGGTAATAAAAGGAGGTCATGCTTGTCATTCTGGGGAGAGCTTAGAAGCATGGATTTATGATTTAAGAAAAGAATAAAAAAGAGATTCACGAAAGAGTAAATGTCTCCACTGAGAAAACAAATGACAGTAGATCTCAGGGTTGGAAATGGATTACTTAAGACCTTTGAATTTTCCAAAGTACACAAGGACATTTACACTCACTCCATTGCCATACACACATTTCTCTGCAGATATAACCAGAGCAGTGACTTGTTTTTATATATTCCACTCATCACGAAGTAAAGAAAAGTAATACAAATTAAATGTTAAAGTAAACTTTATGACAAACAATCTTGTTGCTCTATCTTTATCAGTGGTAATCAAATTCTTTTCATGAGTGTGAAACCCTTGCAGCCACACAATGATAAATAAACATTTTGCCCTTATGGGAGTTCTATGTGTAAACCATAGCATAGAGATTCATTTTGATAAGCATGTCTAATTGCTAAGGAAATGCAGAAAATGTATTTCTACCAATGTCAGAATAATAAAGGGTAAACTTATATATTATGAAAGCCTATCTTCAAAAAATCAGGAGAATCTAGATCAATTTTAATCCTCATTTTAAAGCATTTTTGTCGGAAATCAATTTTTATTTTATTTTACCCTGTGGGGTTTTTTCTGGTGGTGGTATTCAATCATGTCTAACTTTTCATAACCATGGAATTCAGCATACAGGGCCTTTTTTCCCCCACTCTCTCCCAAAGTCTGTCCAAGTTCTTTTTTTGTTGCTTCCACAACAGTTATCTTTCTCATCTTCTCCCACCCCCTTTTCCTTTTGCCTTCAGTTATTCTCTGAATTAAGAGATTATGTGGTCAGAGTTTGTTTAAAATTAGAATAGCTTCTTTTCCTGGTATCAAATGAAAAGTTTAGGTTATATAAATTTTAGTATCAAGTTTTTCCTCCCAGTGTTTTTAAGAATAGATTTGCCAGGTATTCTTAAGTGTTTGTCATATAATTATGTACCTAGGGAATCGTTTGTATAAATGATGACCAACAGTTAGGGCATGAAAAACTAATTTCACTAAAGGCAAATTTGAAGAAAGGCTTGAAATGATGTCTGTAGGAAATTTGAAAACTCATTAAAAATGATATTGACTCTGATAAATATCAAACTGTACTTGATTTGGAGCCACATCATGGAAATGTAGAATTTATTGAGTGTTAAATTCCAGTGTTTCATTATTTGTCAGTGCTGCTTACTGAAACTTTCCCAATCAAGCATAAAATCGAGTTTGCTCATCCTCAGCCATCATTAGAGTGACCACCATTTCCAAAGTACATTTTGATCATAATGAGTTTTGGAAGTTCCATTCTGCCCCCCTCCTCTTTTATGAGAAGGGCATTGCCTTAGTTTTTTGGCTTCTTCCTTACCTTTCTAAATTTTGTTTTGTTTTTGTCTTCTTTGAATGAGCCACCTGAAGAGCTAAACTAAATAGAAAGTGGTGAAGGAAGAATTTTAAAAATTATGATGTGATTATTTCATGAAGAGAACAAGTTTCTTATATAAAGCTATTAAGGATTTTTGTTCCTCCTGATGTAACACTCAAAGTAATTGAGAATTGACCAGCTGTGGCTTCCCTCAAACCCAAAAAATTCTACATTATTCAGCAGAAGATAGAGAAAATGTCTAATAAATTGATAGTTTAAAACCCAGAAAATAGATAAACCAGGCTTTTTTGTGCTACAGGAATCCCTTGCTTTGCAGTGGATGTCTTCCTTAAAAACATGTGTGAAGGCTGACATTATGAAAATAAGAGTATTCCATGTTCACTTGGGGAGCCAATTATCTGAAGGATCTATGACAAAACCTTTTATAAAGAAAAGATCCTTTCTGAAATCCAGACAATCATCCCTCAGTTTATCTGCTTTGTGAATTTAGATTCTAGACAGCCCTGCTATCAGCAAAGTACATCTGTACCTTGCTGAAGGCAACAAAGGCAACTCTAACTAGCTGAAACTATGCCTAAGGCTAATGTAGACAAGGAAAAATGAACTGGAAAGCTCCATGGTAAGTCCAGAGGGTATCAGACAAGAGCAGTAGCTTAAAAGACAATCTGATGAGTAAATGGAGAGAGTGATGCCATGAACAATTTCACGACCAGAAAGGGATATGCAGCCTAAAGAATAATCCTATCCCAGGTTCAGTGATATTGGAAGGTGATGACTTCTCCACAAGAAAATTTCAAGGGGATGGTTATGCCCAGTGTCTCTACAAGACCATGAAGTATAGAAAGCATTGAGAGCAAGAAGCAAGAATTACAAGCCACAATGAGAGTATTAGTCCATGTATCCCATACTAATTATAGTTATAGAGAGCAAAGTCCTACTCAATCAGTTAACATTTATTAAGTGCCTACACTAGGCCAGGGATTTCTAGCATCATAGATTTAAAGCTGGAAGAATTTTAGAAGCCAGCTTTCTGGTTCAATCCTTTCATTTTACAAATGAAGTGCAACTAAGATCTAGAGAGATGAAAAATTTTTGCTCAAAGTCACACATATGGTAAATGACTGAGCTTAGGTCCTCTAATTCCAAATTTGGACCACTCATCCTTTAATTAGAAATTGTCATTGTGATGAGAATTCCTAAGATTTTGACTACTTTCTTAAAAACTATAAAATTTTACCAAATACATAGACTTTGAATTTCATGAAAAACTAAAAGGTGAACCATCCTCAGAATTTTCTATCCTCCATCTCCTAAAGTTAAGCCAGATGGAATGGCTTTGACTCCTATTTAGCAAGGTTCCACAGCATTTTCTTATCTTTTCAATCAATTCTCTATTTCTGTCTAATTTGCCTTGAAATTTCTCTTCCCCTACATAGGGTGTGTGGGGCATGAAAATTAAACATATACTCAGTTTTATATTGCATCTAGAAATAGAAATGTATTAGGCCTTCCTCTTATAAAGACAGACAAGGAAAGTTATGGCAAAGTACAATTTTAAAATCAGAAAGAAAACTTTTATATATACTATGTTGATTCTTTTCAAAATTTTTACTTCCTTAATGCTGTCTCTTGCAGTTGAGGAAGCCAGGAATTATAATTGTGGACTTCTCTTGTGTCTTTTTGATCTAACCCATTAAAGAAACTGCCATTCATTTTTAGAAATCTTCTTCCTCTAGCTGTGTGACCCTGGGCAAGTCACTTAACCCCAATTGCCTCAGCAAAAAAACAAACAACAACAAAAAAAAAACACCCCCTTCCCAAGGAGACTTTTGAACTTTGGCTAGAACATTCTTGTCCCTGGTTGGCAAAAACATGGAACAGCTACAAAACTTAATGATACTACAATCACTAAGATTAATAAAGAGATATGTACTCTTGAAAAAAATTGTCATTGTCCCTTTCTGTCAAGAATCTTAAGGCTCACATTATGAGGGCAGTTTCTTGGAATGGAAAGAACATTGATCTTGATTTCAAAAGGAGATTCTGACACACACTGTAACATTGGTATTATCACTTCCCTCTGTACCTTTGAGTTCCCATCCATAAAAAAAAGGAAAAAGGCATCAGACAACATGATCTCCAAGTTCTTTCCAGATCTGATAGTGTATAGTTTTATAAAAAATACAAGTGAAAAGCAATGAAAGTTCTACATTTGTATCTGAAAACATGAATAATATCCCTCAGGAAAATTCTTTGTTATTTACTGCTGAGATAGGTCATTTCCTATCTCATTTCAGATCTTCTAAAACTGATGGGAGGTTTAAGACACATTCATTCACTTTTAAACAAAAAGTGATAAAGTGATGAGCCCATTTTGTACACACATTTATATGTGTGTGTGGGTATGTATGTGTGGGTGTATATATAAGCTTAACTAGTAAATTAAAATATTGTCCATCCTCTTCAGTGAATTTGTGAGATATAAATGTTATCCAATTTCAGAGTGGAAAATTGAGAAAATGATGCATTTCACTTGCATTTTATTTTTTGAAGTATGTATTTCAAATACATTTTCCTTAGTTTTTCCTCACAGCAATAACATGAAATTGGAAACTCTACCCCCTAATTAGCTAAAAGGCATTGGGCAATTCATTTAATCTATCTATATTACACTTTCCTCATTTGAATGAGGAAAATGAAATTAAAAGATTCAAATTATTCTTTCCAAAATTACCAATGATCTCTTGATTGCCATATCTAACAATCTTTTTTTAATTCCTATCTTTTTACCTCATTGTAGCCTTCAACCATCTTCTTGAAATTCTCTTCTCTAGGTTTTCATGATGCCAGCCTCTTCTAGTCTCCTCCTCTCTATCTAGTTTTTACTTTTCAATGACCTTTGATGAATCTTCATCTAGAATCTAGATCATACCTCCTGACCATGTGTATCAAAGTTCTATCCAAGAAACCTTTTTTTTCCCTCTATACTATTTTTGCTTAATGATCAGATCAATTCACATGAATTCAATTGTCATCTCCAGACATATTAATCTCAAATGTATTTATGCAATCCTAACCTCACTCCATATTTCCAGTACTTCTAACTACCCATTGAACATCTCAGAATGGATGTCCTGTAGAAATCTTAAATTCAATATGCTGAGAACTGAACTTATTACCTTTCCTTTCCAAATATTCTCTTCCTAACGTCCCTGTTACTGGAGAAAGTACCTCCATTCCCCCAGATTCACCCAAGTTTGGTGTCTTAGCATCATCATCAATTCTTTACTTCTCTCACCCCAAATATCCACGTAGGTACCATATCCTCTCAATTATACCTTTGAAACATCTTTTATATGCACTTCTTTTCTTCTCTCACATTGCCACTATGACAGCATAGATTCTTTATTACCCTTACACCTGAACTACTACAATAGATTTTTTACTAGTCTCCCTATCTCAAGTCTTCCTAAAGTTACAAGTAAGACCGTGTTAATTTCCTAATTGATAAACTCTAATGTTGATCATTGGCTCTAGTATCAAATCCTTTGTTTGATTCTTGACCTCTCTTACTTATACCTTTTCAGTCTTGTTTCTCCTTAGTCCTCATCACATATTCTATGATTCAGTGACACTGATCTCTTTATCATTCCTCATATAGTCTCTCATACCTAAATGCTAGTGCCTTCCATCAGAGATTATCCCTAAATTATCCTGCAACAAGATGTTTTTCCAGTCATTTCAACAGTATCCAATTCTTCACAACCCCATTTGTGCTTTCTTGACAAAGACACTGGAATGGTTTGTCATTTTCTTTTCTAGATCATTTTACAGATCAAAAAAATTGAGGCAGAAGTATGACTTACACAGTTTGCCCATATCACACAGCTAGTAAATGTCTGAATTCAGATTTGAACTGAGGAAAATGAGTCTTTCTTACTCCAAACCTGGTACTCTGTCCATTGTGCCCCCTAGCTATGCTCATCTGGTACATACTGATGCTTAATAAATACTATTTGATGAGAACTAGATGACCTTAATGACTTCTTCCACTTCTAATCTTACATCTCTCTAAACAACTGATCAGATTGAAAAAAAAATAATGCAATCCCTATTATATGTAATAATTACTTGTATCCAGCTTTGATTCTTAATTTACTGCTCTCTCCTTTCATACCTTAACATAGGCATATCATACAATGATAATAGTACTAAATTTTGAGTCAGAAGATCTAAATTTGATTTCTTTCTCAATTATTTGCTTTGGAAGATCTTGATTTTTTTCATCTGCAAAATTAGGATAATAATCTTATTCACACAGGTTTGTTGTTAGTAAAGCACTTTGTGAACCATTGCGTATTACCTGAACAATTAATTATCATAATAATCATATTAATAATGTGTAAAATACACATAAACAGAAATATATTGAATTTGTAATGGATGTGTCCCTATGAAAACATAGGGTCTATCACCAAGATTAATGACTATGGAATCAGAAAAAACAACCAATAGCCTGTTATGAGTTGACTTAAGCCTTCTGGTAATTATAGCTAGCTTCTGAAGATATTGACAAAATTCTACTGTTACTTGTGATTAGCAAAACCATCTACCTTTCTCTTGTGCTATATAGTTGAAGGGCAATCTTTGGTGATAGTCTTCTGCTGTGCAGATTGCATTTGTTGCCTGAGAATTCAGCTTACTTGAAAAAGATCACTATGGAATTTGCCTATGGTGAGATTTAAACCAACATCTTTACTGTCTAACATGAACACTCCAGAGAGTGTGTTTATATGCATTCAGACAGAGGGAGAATGATGGGAGCATTTTGCTGGTGGTTTCAGCATGCAGAACATAAGACTTTGAAATAGAAATGGTCAGCACCATATTTATTATACTATTGTTGTATGACTTTGGGCAAGTGACTTAATCTCCCTGGTCTCAGTTTCCTTCTTTGTAAATGAGGAGATTATAGTACAGAGATGCTAGGAATTCTTCCAGTTATAGCTTCACCTCCAAAACATTCCAATATCTCACCTCTTCTCTACTGATACAGACATCATCTCTCCCCTAAAAATAGGAAGGAGGGTATTTACATAGCACTTTAATGTTTTCAAAGCAGTTTACATATATTTCTTTTGATCCTTACACTAATCCTAAGAAGTGAGTGCTATCATTATTCCCATTTTACAGACAAAGAAATGGGGTGAACACAGTAACAGTGAACAGGATTCAAACTCAGATCTACCTCATTCCAATTCCAGCATTCCCACTACTATATTATCTAGTTCACTGAACTGTGAATTTACCACAATTGTCCTCCTAATTGATCTCCTTGCTGCGAATCTTTCTCTACCTCAGTTCATTCAAAATAGCTGCCAAAATGATTTTTCTTAAGTGTAGATCTGACCATGTTACCTCCTTACTTAGTAAACTCTATTGTCTCCTTATCTCTTGGATGAAATATAAATTCACTTATCTGCCTTTATGACCTTCAAAACTTGAGCCCAAATTATCTTTCCAACCTTAAATGCACTCTATTTCTTTCATTGTACTATACACCCAAAACAGTATTCTATTTCTCAAAGAGATATTCCATTTTCTATCTCCCCAACTTTGTATTAGTTTTTGTCCATGTATGGAATGTACTCCTTCGTCCTCACTGAATTGCTCAATTGGTTAAAGGCACAACTCAAATAGCACCTAGATCTTTCCTGATCCCTCCAGTGCCACTGCCTTTCCTCCCTAATTATTTTTTAATCCAACTAATTTCACTTTGGGTTTATTCTCTATCTAATTAGAGTATATAATTAAATATGTTATTTCTCTTTTATTAGAAATTCCTTGGAAGTAGGGGGTTGTGTTATAGTTTCAATTTTGTAAAGTTAGTGCCTAGTGCAATAAATTACTGTTGTTCAGTTTCAGTCATGCACAACTCTTCTGGACCCTGCTTGGAATTTTTATGGCAAAGATGCAGTAATTTGCCATTTCTTTCTCTAGCTCATTTATAAATGAGGAAACTGACACAAAAAGAGTTGAGTGACTTGCACAGATCATGCAGCTAATAAGTGTCTCAGGCTAGATTTGAACACAGATAGGTGTTCTCAACACTCTATCCACATACCATCTAGTTATCTAATATATTAACTGGCACTAAATTCATGCTTGTTGAATGACTGAGTTTTTAAAAAAAAAAAGGTATCATACATCAATGTGGTAGGGATTACTTAGAGAAAGGGAGAGTCAGAAAACTCTCTTTTCCTCCTCCTGTAGTTATTGAAAATCTTTCTAAAATGCATGAACCTTCATTCTTGCCTTAGTAAATACAATTCAGCGAACAGTAATATCTTTTATGACAAAGAATGTTAAGATACTTCAGAATTATCTGAATTCCAGTTCTCATTATATGCAATTTTAGATGAAAATATAAAATGTTCTGAGATTACTTTGAATATATACTGATCCCAGGACATTCTTAGAAGTTAATGTGGATGGCTGTCATGTGATAATAGCAATAATAATAATTTACAATTATATAAGCACTTCATGGTTTGCATGTTATCTTATATGTATTATCTGTTAGCCAATAAACACTTATTAAGCACTTATTATGTGCTGGTGGAAAATGAAGAATTGGCTGGCCTGGAAGCTTAGGAAGTTTCTTGTTCTGCCCTCCAATTAAAGGAAAAGAGGCAACTGAGGTACTAAGAAGTTAAGTATCAAACTTGATACAACCCTTAAGATGATGAGCTTATTGGTGAAGAGGTCCCCTCAGAGTATGATAGTAGTGGAGTTCAAGTCCAAAGACTCCATGTGGTGGGGTCAGCCAGAAAAATCCATAAAGTTTTACTCTGCATTTATAGAGCACTAAAAGTGTTCTCATTTTGCCCAAATGAGGGAATTGAAGGACAGAGAAGTTCAATGACTTGCCTATGATAGTTAGGAAGTATCAAAAGCATAATTCAAATCCCAGTGCCTTCTGATTCCAAATTCAGCATTCTTTCTATTATGCCTTGCCCCTACCTATTATTTATTTTTGTTACTGTTTTACTCTACCTGGAAACAAAAGCTGCACCTACTGAAGTGTTTACTATATAACATGCTATCTTTTACATATTTAGATTTGTTTTGCTTGATTGTTTTTGTTGTTTTTCCATTTATTTGATCTCTTTCACTCAAATTCATCTTAGGCAAGAGAATTACAGGAATTTTCAGATACACATTTTTATTATATCAG
The DNA here is from genome assembly GCF_016432865.1 of Antechinus flavipes. Classification (NCBI taxonomy): domain Eukaryota; kingdom Metazoa; phylum Chordata; class Mammalia; order Dasyuromorphia; family Dasyuridae; genus Antechinus; species Antechinus flavipes. The sequence continues at coordinate 186,492,157 of NC_067399.1, read as the reverse complement.
TATTTTAAGTGACTTTTTTTCTTGGCAAATAAAATTAACTGAGAGATTCTTCATGACTTCAGATGATACAATTAGTAATTAAAAGTGGTTATGGCTAACTGCTTACTTGCTCTTAAGAGTGACAGGATTGGGAAGTTGAAAGGATTTCAAAGCCTACATTATGGGAGAAAGGAAATGTGTGGTATCTGGAAATTGTTTAAGTGGATGACTTTTTTGCATTAAAAACTTGCCAAAACTTTTCAATATACTTCATCTCTCCTCTTTTCTAAGCTTATTCTCCCCTTTACCAAAACTCTCAAAAGTCTCTGACTATAAATATTTAAGTTCAAAATTGGGCTAATTTCTTATATTATTCTACAAACATTCTAGGGAATGCATGAGCTTATCATAGTCCTTATTTCCTCCACTAGTATAAGTTAGAACCCATTCACAACTTCTTATCAAGTTGTAGTCTTGTCCATATTTCCCAGAAAAACTGCATATCTTGGTCATAAAAGATAGTTCATCTTTACTGGATTGTATTTACAAAGGTAGGAATGAATACTCAACTCATTGATGGTCTCTAAATCTATTTACCTTTTATAAATATTAGTTCTATAGTCTCTTTACCAGTCTATTCATTCTCTCCTTCTGCCAAATGACCAGACAACTCTTTGACTCATGTATGTTTTTGGTATTATCTGTTACCTATACACATTCATGCTATTTCTCCCACCTATTATCTTTGTAATGATTCTTCAGTCAGCTTTGCAAATTATGCATTACTCCATTGATCTTATGGTATCATGTTCTATAAAGCACTATATAAGAGTTCCTAAGTTGTTTGAAGTATGGACTCTTTCAGAAGTCTTCTGAAGCCTATGGACTTCTCAGAATTATCTTTTTAAGAGCATAAAATAAAATATAGAAAGTTACAAAGGAAATCACTTGTACTGAAATGGATTTGAAAATATTTGAAAAAAGTTAATGAACTCAAGGACAAGTTTTTGAGGTGATATCTCTCACAATCACCTACCATTCAAAGTATAAGATTTTTGTAGAAGATTCGATCTTTTAGACTAGTGTTGCAATTAACTACTTAGCAAGAGATAAAAGTGTTAACTGGTTAAGACAAATTAAATTTTGGTCTATTTTGGTCTCTTTTTAATGGAAATTGATTTGAACAGTTCAGTTTTTTTTTAAAGAAATAGTTATAATCTGTCTGTAGTCTATCCTCCCTTCATTTTCATTTTTCATTGTCAATAGCTACTTAAAATATGTTAAAATGAGGTCATTTTTAGATGACAATTTTTCTTGCTTTGATTCTTCTCTTTTTGCATAAATTTTGGTCTTTGATTTGACAAGTCAGTGGTCTGACTCCACAGATATATTTAATTAGATGTTTCCCTCTTTAAATTATAATCAATTACTTCCATTTTGTCATTTGGTGCTAGTCATTTCTAGTGCCTTCTGATTCTCTTCTCAAAAGAAATTAATGATATTAGAATCATAGAATCACTGATCTAGTATCAGAAGAGAACACAGAGGGAATGTAATTCAATCATTTTATTTTATACATGAGGAAACTAAGGCCCTAATATATATAAATATGGCTTCAGTATAATCTACAAGCCTTTGAGCTCTTCCTTTTCTTCTTCTGGGAACAAATTTTCCATCAGTTAGTCAATGGGTCAATTAGCATTTATTAAGTACTTACTATATATCAGACACTATGCTGAACAATGTAGATAAAGAGGAAAAAAACAGACCCTGTATAGTCTAATGGGGTAAACAACATACAAACAATATGTATAAATAAGATATGTGAACTTGGAGAGAAAGTATTAAGATTATGAAAAACTGGGAAGTTTTCTTGCAGAAGGTATGGCTTTATCCAACACTTAAAAGAATATAGTTAACCTAGGGGAAATTAGTTTGCAGTACCAGGGTTCAGCCAGTGAAAATTCCCAAAATTGGAAGATGAAATATCATGTATGAGAAACAACAGAAAGACTAGTATGTCTAGATTGCAGAGTACAGGGAGGAAATACAAAGAAGGTCATGTTATGAAAGGCTTTAAAAACTATCAGATTTTATATTTCATCCTGCATGTGACAAAAAGTCACTAAAGTTTGTTGAAATGGACAGTGTAGGAAATTAACAGATTTACATTTTAGTAATATCAATTTGTCACCTGAGTAGAGTTGAGCTGAAGTAGGGAGAGACTTTAGGAAGCACTATCAATAAGGAGTTATTACAATATTCTAAACATGAGGTGATGAGGATTGAGAAAAGATCATTAGATGCAACAAATGAGGTGTGTTACCATCTGGATAGTAGCAGTGTCAAAAGAGAGGAAGAAACATATATGAGATATTATCAAGATTAAAAAAAAGAGAGAGAAGGCAACATATTGGAAATAAGAGTTAAATAAGGAGGTACACATATAATCTTGTTTCTGGGCCTTTGTGACCAAAATTGGTGGTACTCTTTATAGTAATAGGGAAATTAAAAGAGGGGAAGAATTTGGAAAGATAATGAAATGTTAAGCTTAAGATATATACAAGATATTCAGTTTATGATGTTTAATAGGCAGCTAGAGATAAAAAGACTAGAAGTCAGGAGAGAAGTTGAGGTTGGACGAGTATACATGAAAGTTATCTGTATAGAGTTGATCATTTCAACGATGAGTGCTGGGGAGATGACCAAGTGATGCAGGAGATGGAATGATGAGTATAAAGTAATGAATGACCAGCAAAAAAATCAAAGGAATGGTCAGAAACATAGGAGAGTAGTGTCATGAAAACCTGCAGAGAAGAGAGGGAGAGTGTTAGAGGCTGAAGAAAGCTCAAGATAGATGAGGATTGAGAAAAGACCATTAGATGTGACAAATAGATCATTAGGAACTTTAGAGAGAATAGTTTCAATCGAATAATGAGGTTTCTATAGAGATAAGAAGAGAATGAAAGGAAAGGAAATGGAGGCATCTATTATAGACAGCCTTCTCAAAGAGCTTATATACAAAAGGGCAAAGAAAAATAGTTTGAAAGCTAGCAGGAATGAATGGAATAAGAGGACTTTTTTGAGGATAAGAAAGACACTGATATGTTTCTAGTAGAGAAGAAATCAGTAGATGGAGAGTGACTGAAAATTAATCAGACAGTAAGGATGATAGAAGATAAAATCTGCTTGAAATAACCTTGTCACCTTGCCACAAAAATCATCATGTTCCAAACTGCATTTTGATTTAATATTGAGCCTCATCACAATTTTTTCATAAAATTTGTCTCTTTATTTTATAAAATAGACATTAGTACATAAGCTTTATTTATTTCCATGGTGGTCTTTTTAAAAATGCTTACCATGGATACTGCAATACAAGATGAACAGATGTTCCATGAAATGAAGTCTCTTATTGCCTTTGGATGGATGATAAAGCCAACTCTGCCAACTCATTTATTTGGCTCTCCAAAGAAAACCTATAAGCTATGCTTCAATTTAACTACAAATTACAACTTTCCTTTACCTTCTGGTGTTCTTTAACAAGAATTCTATGTTCTTCCCTCTAGTAATTCTATCCCTCTAGTAATATGTCCTCTTATTGGCCATTGTATAAGGATCTCAGATTTAGAGTACTATTCACTAAGTTAATTTTCCCTCCATACATGTAATTTCATTAAAGTAGAAAATTCTCAAAGAAGAATTTTTTTCCTACCAGTACAGATTAGCACCTGTTCTGTGACTTAAATTTTAAGGATGTTCCCTGGAGCATTAAAGAGTTTAAGTGACTTGCAGTATGTCAGAGGTGGGAATTTTTATAAGTGAACTAAAATAGTGTGATTGGTAGCAGATTCTGCTTCCTTTTTCTGCCAATATGTTATTGTCACTGCAGAAGTAGAAGATACCAGAATATGACTGGGGGACATTTATATTTTTTCTTTGTTTCATGGGTTGTCATGGTCAAAACATTTCTCATCAAGGAGCCAACACATTGATGAGCCTTTTTATAACTAGGAAGCTGGCTCTTGGGAAAGATCTGTTCGGTTACTGTGACTTCCCTTGAAATCTTTGGAGTATAATAGTCCTTTTCTATACTTGCTCCCTGCTGGCATGACTTTATTGAGAGCAGAGTCACCTCTATGCCATGATGCAGTATTATAGTAGCACTTTATAGAGATCATTTTACAGATAAGAAAAACAGACTCAGAGAGGCTCAGAAAATTAAACTGATTTAGTCTAGATTGTGCAGCTATAAAATGTCATATGCAAAACTAATGCCAGTTCTCTCCACTTCCAGGTCAATATTCTTTGCACTACACCAGATTGTTGGATGCTATAATTCTTCTGAAGTGAATAGGCACTATTACTACCTACTTTTTAAGCATATAAATAAAAACACAGAAGATTTTAAATGTTTCTCAATATAAGTAGGGAATTCCTAGGAAAGTAAATTCCTCACACCTATTCCAAATATGTAATTATCCCTCTTATATTCATGCCATATAATTATAACAATACCTGATATTTACAAAGGGCTTACCATATGTATCAAGTAGTATTAAGTGCTTTATAATTATAAATTCAGTTGATTCTTGTAATGATCCTGAGAGTTAGGTCCTGTTATTATCCTTATTTTACAGATGGAAAAACTGAGGCAAATAGAGATTAAGTGGCTTACCTAGAGTCACACAGCTAATAATTATTTGAAGCCTGATTTGAACTCAGCTTTTCCTGACTCTATGTCCAACACTCTAACCACTGAGCCACCCAGCTTCCCATCTATGTCCTTTCTTTCATTTTGAATTTTTTTCAGTGATCTGATTGTTATAGCTTTATATCAGTGTGGCCTGACTGACTATAAACTCCTTCTGGACAAGGGGTTGCATCAATATAATTTTCTTTGTATAATGCACTAAGTCCAAGACTTTACATTAGTAAGAGATGGATAAGTACTTTGAATAATGAAATTACAATGAGCTGATTTTATCTGAAGACAGATAATAATTATAAATAAAACTTAGTTTGTAACTAAATAGTCTCATCATATTTCTGCATTTGATACTTCTGCAATACTTAATTTCCAAATGTTACTTCTATCTATTAATTGGTGCCTAAGACAGTTAGGTTAGTACCCTCAACCCTGGTTGGACAGGAGGGAAGAAACCTGAAATGTATTGGGAATTAGAATCAAGGAAAAAGGAAAATATATGTCTCACTATTAGTCACCGTCCTTAACCACAAAATAGTAATAGTAATTGAAAAATTTATTGGGGGGGTGGGGAGGAGACAGAGGGAGAGAGCCAAGATGGCAGAGACAATACACATTTCTCCCTGACCTTCCTTCACACTAATTATGAAATTCAGCCTCTGAATTAGCTCTAGACCAGCAGAACTGACAAATATTGGGAATGCAACAAATATAAGCAGAAGATAATTTCGAAGATCACCAGAAAAGGTCTGTTTCAATTGAAAATGGGAGGGAGGCAGCCAGCACAAGCAGTTGAGTATAAACGCCAGCACAGACAGGGCAGAGTCCTGGGGCTGGTGCAGATTCCAAGGAGTAGTACAGACTCTCCAGGCAGTGCAGACTCTGGAAGGCAGAGAATCTAGGGGGAGGAATCTACAGGAATCTACAGCAATGTTGGCCACTCTGCCCTAGTTGCAAGCTAATATATCAGCAGAGAAGTTATAAACCATCCAACACAAACACAAAAGATCAATAATGAACTCCTAAACACCAGACTCTCACAAGATCTGGCCATGCCCATCCAGGACCAGAAGTGAATCAGCACTGACCCAGCATAGCTGCAGCTGCTTGGAAAACCTCCTCCACCCTAAAGGCAGACCTTAACTTTTTTGAAAAAAATGACTAAAAAAGTAAAAAGGACTCTGACAATAAACAGGTTCTATGGTGAAAGAAAAGAACACATTTCAAACCTGAGGAGACTAAAGGCAGATTATCTCCAGATGAAGCCCCAAAAGGCAATATAATCTGATCCCCATCACATAAGGCTCTCCTAGAAGAAATTAAGAAGGATCTTAAAAGAGAGGTAGAAGAAAAATGGGGAAAGGAAATGAAAAATTTTCAAGAGGATTTGGAAAAAATAAACCAGAAACTACCTAAAGAAAATTCACTATAAAATAGACTTAGTGAAATGAAAAAAGCATATAAATCATTAAAAGATATATTTGATAAAATGGAAAAAGAAAGCAACTCCCAGAAAAACAGAATTTGTGCAACAGAAAAAGAAAATAACTCCTTTAAAAAAACAGAATTTATGAAATGGAAAAAAAAATTCCATAGAACAAAACAACTCATTTAAAAATTCAATTGGACAAATACAAAAAGAAGTAAAAAAAAAAAAAAAGTAAAGGAAGAAAATACGTCACTAAAATTCAGAATTGAACAAATGGAAATGAATGACTCAAAGAGATAACAAGAATCAGTCAAGCAAAACCAAAAAAAAAAAATAGAAAAAATAGAAAAAAATGCAAAATACCTAATTGGGAAAACAACCAACTTGGAAAATAGATCTAGGAGAGACAATCTAAGGATTATTGGACTCCCTGAAATACATGATAAAAAAAGAGCCTAAATACTATCTTTCATGAAATCATCAAAGAGAACTGCCCAAAGGTAATAGAATCAGAAGGGAAAATGACCATTGAAAGAATTCACCGAGTGCCTCCTAAAAAAGACCCCAAAGTTAAAACCCAAAAGAATATCATGGCTAAATATGAAAAATATCAGACCAAGGAAAGCCAAGAAGCCAAAAAGGAACATTCAAATACTGAGGATCCACAATAAGGATTACTCAGAACCTAGTAGCTTCCACTTTAAAAGATCAGAGGGCCTGGAATCTGATATTCCAAAAGGTGAAGGAACTTGGAATGCATCCAAGAATAAATTACCCTGCTAAACAGAACATTTTCTTTCAAGGAAGAAGATGGACATTCAATGAAACTGGTGAATTCCATTTATTTTTGATAAAAAGACCAGAGGTAAACAAAAAATTTGACCTCCAAATATAGAACTCAAGAGAAGCATAAAAAGGTAAAAAGAAAAAAAAAAAACTCTTGAGAACTATATTTCTGTTATGAGTATACATTGAGAGTACATGTATAATCTGATTTTACTGTTATAATATAAAAAAGAAACTAGAGATAGAAAAGAGATTATAACAGAAAAAAGGGGGAAAGTGAAGGCAAAATGAGGGAAATTACATATCATTAATAGGCAAAGAAAACATATTATGAGGGAAAGAAGAGAGAGTGATGAATATTGTGTGAATCTTACTTTCATCAGATTTGACCCAAAGAAAGAATACTAGATATATTTGGTTTCACTGAGAAATATGTCTCATCTTACAGAAAGTGGGAGGAGAAAAGGGAAAAGGGAAGGGGTAGGCTAAATAGAAGGGAAAAGAGAAATAGTAGGGAAAAGGTATAAGAAAGGGGGAGAGTCTCTAAAGGGGAGGGCCTGCTTAAGGCAAATAGTGCTCATAAGTAAAATACTGGGGAGGAGGGAAAGGGAAAAAGGAAAGAGAAAAGTATAATTTGGGTCAATAAGATGGCAGGAAATATTAAATTAGTAGTTTTAACTATAAATGTGAATAGGGTGAACTCTCCCATAAAATATAAGCAGATATCAGACTGGATTAAAAGCCAGAATCCTACAATATGTTGTTTACAAGAAACACATTTAAAGCAGAGTGATACATACAGAGTAAAGATAAAAGGCTGGAGCAGAATCTATTATGCTTCAGATGAAGTAAAAAAAAAAAAAAAGCAGGGGTAGCCATCCTGATTTCAGATCTAGCAAAAGCAAAAATTGATCTAATTAAAAGAGATAATAAGGAAATGATATCTTGCTAAGGGTACCATAGATGATGAAGCAATATCAATATTAGACATATATTCACCAAGTGGTGTAGCATCTAAATTCCTAAAGGAGAAGTTAAGAGAGTTGCAAGAAGAAATAGATAGCAAAACTATATTAGTGGGAGATCTCAACCTTGTTCTCTCAAACCACAAAATAAATAAGAAAGAAAGAAGTTAAAGAGGTAAATAGAATATAGAAAAAAATAGATATGATAGATCTTTGGAGAAAATTGAATAAGACAGAAAGGAGTACACTTTCTTCTTGGCAGTTCATGGAACCTACACAAAAATTGACCATATATTTGGACATAAAGACCTCAAAATTAAATGCAGAAAGGCAGAAATAGTAAATGGATTTTTTTCAGATCATTATGCAATAAAAATTACATTCAATAAAGAGCCAGGAGAAAATAGAACAAAAAGAAATTGGAAAATAAATAATCTCACCCTAAAGAATTAATGGGTGAAACAGCAAATCATAGACACAATCAATAATTTCATCCAAGAGAATAACAATAATGAGACAACATACCAAAATTTGTGGAATGCAGCCAAAGTTGTAATAAGGGGAAATTTTATATCTCTAGATGCCTACTTGCATAAAATAGAGAAAGAGAAGATCAATGAATTGGGCTTAAACTAAAAAAGCTAGAGAAAAGAACAAATTAAAAACCCCTAATCAAATACCAAACTTAAAATTCTAAAAATAAAAGGAGAGATCAATAAAATTGAAATGAAAAAACCTATTGAATTAATAAATAAAACTAAGAGTTGGTTTTATAAAAACCAACAAAATTGATAAATCTTTAGTTAATTTGATTAGAAAAATGAAAGAAGAAAATTAAATTGTTAGTCTCAAAAATGAAAAGGGAGAACTATCCACTAATGAAGAGGAAACTACTAGAGCAATTATCAGGAGTTATTTTGCCCAACTTTATGCCAATAAATTTGACAACCTAAATGAAATGGAGGAATACCTACAAAAATATAGATTGCCCAGATTAACAAGAGGAAATAAATTGTTCAAATAGTCCCATTTTAGAAAAAAGAAATAGAACAAGCTATTAGTCAATTCCTTAAGAAAAAAATCCCCAGTACCAGATGGATTTACATATGAATTCTACCAAATATTTAAGAAACAATTCACTCCAATACTATGCAAACTATTAAAAAAAATAGGGAATGAAGGACTCCTACCAAATTCCTTTTATGACTCAGATATGGTACTGATACCAAAACCAGGTAGGACGAAAACAGAGAAAGAAAATTATGGGCCAATATCCCTAATGAATATTGATGCAAAAATCTTAAATAAAATATTAGCAAAGAGATTATAGATAATCATCCCCAGGATAATACACCATGACCAAGTAGGATTTATACCAGGAATGCAGGGCTAGTTCAATATTAGGAAAACTGTTAACATAATTGACAACATCAATAACCAAATTAACAAATTATCTCAATAGATGCAGAAAATGCATTTGATAAAATCCAACATCCATTCCTATTAAAAATACTAGAGTATAGGAATAAATGGATTTTTTCTTAAAATAGTCAGTAACATCTATTTAAAAACGATCAGCAGCTTCTATTTAAAAAAAAAAAAATCAGCAAGCATCATATGAAATGGGGATAACCTAAGAACCATTCCCAATAAGATCAGGTATGAAACAAGGTTGCCCACTATCATCATTGCTACTCAATATTGTATTAGAAATGCTAGCCTTGGCAATAAGAGAAGAAAAAGAGATTAAAGGAATTAGAGTAGGTAATGAGAAAATCAAATTATCACACTTTGTACATGATATGATGGTATATTTAGAGAACCCTAGAGAATGAACTAAAAAGGTATTGGAAATAATCCACAACTTTAGTAAAGTTGCAGGAAAGAGAATAAATCCACATAAATCATTAGCATTCTTATAAATCACTAACAAAAGCCAACAGCAAGAGATACAAAAAGAAATTCTATTTAAAATAAACTGTTGATAACATAAAATATTTGAAATTTATCTGCCAAGAGAAAGTCAGGAAATATATAAGCAAAACTACAAAACATTTTCCACACAAATAAAATCAGATCTAAGCAACTGGAGAAATATTAAGTGCTCAAGAAAAGGTCAAGCGAATATAACAAAGATGACAATACTCCCTAAAGTAATGTATTTATCTAGTGCTATACCAATCAAACTCCCAAGAAACTATTTTACTGAACTAGAAAATATAATAACAAAATTCATCTGGAAAACAAAAGGTCAAGAATTTCAAAGGAATTAATAAAGAGAAAAGCAAATGAAGGTGGCCTATCTATACCAGATCTAAAACTATATTATAAAGTAGTGGTCAACAAAACCAGTTGATACTGGCTAAAAAATAGAGAAGTTGATCAATAGAATAGGTTAGGTTTGCAGGACAAAATAGCCAATGACTATAACAATCTAGTATTTGACAAACCCAGAGGTCCCAGCTTTTGGATAAGAATTCATTATTTGACAAAAAATTCTGGGAAAATTGGAAAATAGTATGGCAGAAAGAAAGCATAGACTCACACCTAACACCATACAGCAAGATAAGGTTGAAATGGGTTCATGATCTAGACATAAAGAATGATGTTGTAAACAAATTAGAAGAACATAGAATAGTTTACCTCTCAGATTTATGGAGGAGGAAGTAATTTGTGACCAAAGAAGAACTAGAGACCATGATTGATCATAATATAGATAATTTTAATTATATTAAGTTTAAAAGTTTTTGTACAAACAAAACTAATGTAGACAAGATTAGAAGGGAAGCAATAAACTGGGAAAACATTTTTTTACATCAAAAGGATCTGACAAAGGCCTCATTTCTAAAATATATAGAGAATTGATTCAAATTTATAATAGTTCAAACCATTCTCCAATTGATAAATGGTCAAAGGAGTTGAACAATTTTCAGATGAAGAAATTGAAACTACTTGTAGCCACATAAAAAGGTGCTCCAAATCACTATTGATCAGAGAAATGCAAATTAAGACAACTATACTACTACATGCCTGTCAGATTAACTAAGATGACAAGAAAAGATAATGATAAATGTTGGAGGGGATGTGGGAAAACTGGGACACTGATACATTGTTGGTGGAACTGTGAATGGATCCAACCATTCTGGAAAGCAATTTGGAACTATGCTCAAAAAGTTATCAAATTGTGCATACCCTTTGATCCAGCAGTGTTTCTACTGGGCCTATATCCCAAAGAGATCGTAAAGAAAGGAAAGGGACCCACATGTGCAAAAATGCTTGTGGCAGCTCTTTTTGTAGTGTCTAGAAACTGGAAAGCAGATATTCATCAACTGGAAAATGGCTGAATAAATTATGGTATATGAATGCTATGGAATACTATTGTTCCATAAGAAATGACTTAGTAGGATGATTTCAGAGAGGCTTGGAGAGGCCTGCATGAACTGATGCTAAGTGAAATGAACAAAACCAGGAGATCATCATACACGGCAACAAGAAGACTATACGACAACCAATTCGGATAGATGTGGCTTTCTTCAACATTGAAATGATTCAAACTAGTTCCACTTGTGCAATGATGAAGAGAGCCATCTAAACCCATAGAGAGAACCATGGGAACAGAGTGTGGAACATAACATAGCATTCTCACTCTCTCTGTTGTTATTCACTTGCATTTTGTTTTCCTTCTCAGTTTTTCTTTTTTTCTTTCTTGATCTGATTTTTCTTGTGCAACAAGATAATTGTATAAATATGTATACATATATTAGATCTAACTTGTATTTCAACATATTTTACATGTTATTGGACTACCTGCCGTCTAGGGCAGGGGGTGGGGAAAAGAAGAGGAAAATTTGGAACAAAAAGTTATACAAGGGTCAATGTTAGAAAAATTACCCATGCATATGCTTTATAAATAAAAAACTTTAATTTAAAAAAAAGAAAAAGAAAAACTCATTTGGAAGAAAAGAAACCAGATGGTGACCAAGAAAAGGAAAGTAGCAAAAAGAGATAAATGAATCTAAAAATTAAATCAGATTTCAACAATGATTCTGGAATCCATCAAGATTTAATTAATTAATATTTATCACCATGTAAAAAAGGATAAAGAGACATTTCTAGTAGTCTGAAAAGGTTCTATTTTACTCTAAATAAGTAAAACAAATATGTTTCTTCACCAAGGAAAATTAGTGGTGAAACATTAATTTAGTCAATATTTGTTGTGTTCAATGTTTGTCACGTACAGTTGCTAAGTGAGAAAGGTGAAAGGGTTAAATAATATGATAAGAAAAATTGACCCCTTCCCCTTTAGCTATTTCATTCCTACTCCTTCATGTCTTAATAAATTTCTGTGCCCCTTTCCCAAAACTAATTATATAAACCCAACTCTGTTATAGTCTATATGAAAGAAAGCCTTTGATACTGGCTTAAGGAATAGAATAAAATTTCTCTGGGAGAAAGGCAACAGAGTTTAGACTAATATCCAAATAAATATAAACCAAAAGTTCTGGCCAGAATAGAAATAGTGTTCCTGCAACCATCAGGAAGGAAGACTCAGGCTAACAGATTTGTGTTGAATTAGGAGGCATGAGCTCATTATGGATGAGCTAACTTTATCTGACTCAACCTGTCTCCCCATACTTCACTTAAATCTGCAGATATTCTAAATCTTGAAACACAAATCAATGAACAAAGTTTTATTGTACCTGCATTAGTAAATTTTGAGACCACTTTTTCCATTCTGAATTATGTTTTACTCAATAATTATTTATTAAAAGTCTATTCTATTATACAAGAAACCATTGAATATCTTAAATTATTATTTATACCCAAACAATGTTATATGACACAAAATGGGTGCTGAAAAATTCTATTTCTCCATTCACAGATGGGACTGAGGGTAATATTATGTATAATTCTTGAGAAAAGCAAGTATTATGTTCAAATAATTATATGACAGGATTAAGAGAGAAACTGGGTTCTCATCACAGCTCTCATTATCCCATTTGTAAAATTTGTTGAGACCCAGGTTTCCTGTGTGTTAAATGAGAGTAATGACTCTCCTCTTACTTCACAGGATGACTCTGAGAATGAAATAAGACAGTAGAGAAAATCCTACTGATGCGTGACTGCCTCTTTCTCAATTTCTACTTCATCATGACCAAAATGAAAATCATAATTCTTGTACTATCTGCTTCACAGTTTTAAAAGGAAAGCACTGTGTAAATTTTAATGTGTTAAGAGAAATTTGAGGTTTCATTACCCTAAAAAGTTAAAAGAACTGAGCATACAACTCTGCTTAAATTCACTTCTCACTGTAATCCATCCTCCATTCACCCAGGAAAGTGGTTTTCCTAAATTGAAGATGTGATCATTTTCCTTCTCTACTCAATGAACTTCAGTGGTTCCCTATGACTTCCAGAAACAAAATGCTTTGTTTCTTGCCATTTGGTCCCCTATTCATGCTGTTCGTTCCAGCTACACTAACCTTCTAGCTTTTTCACAAACAAGACACTCTATCATTTGGCTCCTAGAATTTTCTCTAGCTATCCCCCATGTTTGGAATGCTCTTCTTTCACTCTATTGACTTTCTGACTTTACATCCCAATCAAAATCACTAAAATCTTTTCTAATTTCTCTTAATTCTAGTGCCTTCCCTCTGTTTTTTCCTACTTATGTTATACATAATTTGCTTCTGCATGTGTTTATTTATATTTTTGTCACCAATAGATTTGTAAATTTCTTGAAAGCAGACTATTTTGTTTTCTTGTGGGGTTTTTTGGCTTCTTTTTTGTATCCCTAGCACTTAGCATAATACCTGACATATATTGGGCAATTAATAAGTTTTCAGTGAGTTGATGAGTTGATTATTATGAATGAAACCAAAAAGTGGAGCTGATCCATAAAAGAGTTTTAATGATTTAGAAGTCTCTTCTGAAAGTACAGAGATCTAAGCAACTAGTGATAGAAAGCTGAGTGCCTTCAAGATGTCTCATTTCTCTTTTCTGGACTCATGTTTTAACCATCAGCAAATTCTTCACTTCCAGTTGCTCTGATCTGGGGGCTTTCCTACTCTCTTACCCCACTGCTGGAAATAACTGAATTAATTTGATTCCTCTCTTTGAAAAAAGAATAGAAGATCTTGCATCCACATGGGAAAACTCTGTAGTCTCTTAATTGTTAACTACTAGTACCTTTATCATTAATATTTGCTTTACTTTTAAGGAGCTTTCTACTATCAGATTTCTTTCTTATTCGTACATTGGACTTAGTTGTGGTTTATGCAGTGAAAAAGTAGGATTCTGGAATACCATTACTAATTTGATTCTTGAGGTATAAATTCACACATGCATTGATTCCTCAATTAACAAATGCTCCCAGAAGAAGCCAGTCTCCTTCATAAGGCATCAGTGGAATTTAAAAACAACAGCAGCAACATAATTCATGTAAAGCCATCATCTGGGTCATATGTTTAACAGTAGACATGTTGCAATTTGCTCGTTTTAAGAAATGAGTGTATAAAACTGCTGGGAGCTAGCCCTTTTTAAATGGATGATCATAAACAATTTGATTCAAATTATTTTTCTAACTTTCTGAGCTTTAGATCATAGGATTTATAGGTTTAAAAAGCCCATGGAGATTACTTAGTTCAATACATCCATTTTACAGATAAAGAAGATGAGGATTAGAGAAATTAAGTTATCTGTATAGGATTTCATTTCCCCAACTATTCTCTCCTTAGTTAATTCTTTAAAAAGAAGAAAAAGAGACAATGAGTAGGAAGGAAGGAGATGAGAGGAGAGAGAAGGAGGAGGAAGGAGAAGAAGAGGAGGGGGGCAGGGGAGAGAGGGAGAAAGAGGAAGAAAAGAGGAGAGGGGAGAGAGGGAAAAGACAAGAGAGAAAGGGTAAAGAAAAGAGAGGAGAGAAGTGATGGGGAAAAGGGAGAAAAGAAGAGAGGGAGAGAGAGGGAGAAGAAAAGAGAGAAAGGAAGGGGAAAAGGGAGAAGAAAAAGAGGAAGGGGAAGAAGAATAGCAAGAAGGGGAAAGTGAGAGAGGAAGAGACACAGACAGAAAGAGACAGAGATAGAAAGAGAAAAGAGAAAGCACACACTTTCTTATAGACTGTACAATCAGAATATATAAGAACTAGAAGGACCTGTATTTTATGAGAAAACAAACCCCAGTGAAATGACTGTCTTGGATCACACAGATATTAAGAAAGCAAGCTGAGATTTGAATCCAGATGCTTTAATTACAAATTTATCAATAGTGATTTTCTCTATGATTCTTAACTTAAACTTAGTTGGACTTAGAAATCTTGGGAAATATTTTTACTTCAGCATTTTGTTTTGAATTTTTACAGCAACTTTCACTAAAATAATTAGCTTTATTTAAGCCAATTTATACAGTAGTTATTTATGTACTCACAAAAAAAGGTCTAATGACTGCCCAAATCATATGCATTTGTTGTTGAGTTGTTTCAACTATAGTTGACTCTCTTTGACTCCATTGGAGTTTTCTTGGCAAAAAAATACTAGAATGGCTTGCCATTTCTTTCTCCAGATCATTTTACAGATGAAGAAACTGAAGGAAACAGGATTAAGTGATTTGTACAGGGTCAAAGCTCTTAAGTCTCTGAAGCCAGATTTGAACTAAAGTTCTTGACTCCAGGATATTTTTTTCACTTCCCCACCTAACTTCCCTAAAGCATATTCTTATTATGACCTGTCTGGAAATCAAAAGGTAATCTAGTTCAACTACCTCCTTTTAGAAATGAGGAAACTAAGATCTAGAAAGTTCAAGTGACCTACCCAATGCAACACAGGTAGTAAGGTATAAAATTCAGGATTCAAATTCAGGTCCTGTGACTCCAAGTTTAATTCTCTTTTCATTGCCTCCCATGACACTGTAGAGAAAGATTCAGAGTTGGAAGGGATTTTAAAGGAAGAAGGTGCCATGGCAAATGTAAATAAATAAATTAAAATATAATCAAAATTTTCTTTTTTTCCAATGATCTTCCTGGATTCCTCCGGTAAAATGAGCATGTTAATACTTGAGATCTCTAATCCTTGTTCATTGCAGTTAAAATGCATGAAAGTAATTTTGTTTTATCCTCCCATCCATTAGTTCTCCCAGAGGTCAATAAAATGAGTCACAGGCTTTGAAAAGCAGAAGACAGCTTGTAGGTCATAGTGTTCCTCTGATGCATAGATAAATTTGCATTTTTAATTAACACTGCATCAAAAAAAATTTATCATAAAAACAGAATGATTTAATCAAGAGCTTTCTGATGCTTGGTAGTGCAAGACTCCATTGCTCTAAATCCCTTGCCAGTGTTGGTATGATAAGTATTTTTAAATAACAAAGAAAGGGCTTGTGATACATGAAAAAAGTGTATACACAGTTGCACTCCAATGCACTTGAAATATTTCCCATGATTGCCACTCTACTGTAAGAATTGTTATGGCTATCATTGTAACAATTATCGCTTCTCTGTGCCAAACACCCATCTGCATGAGACAAGTATATGCTGGGAGGAGACTCATGTTTTAATGTGTTTTGATGAGTGTCAGAGAATAATAGTTTGAGGTTACTGAATTTGAGGCATTATATTATCTCTTTAAACCAATTGGGATTTCATGGAAAAATCCATTTTTGAAGAGCATTTTTAATTCCAGATACATTTGTTAGTTTTTTTTTTTTTAATGTGCTCTCCCCCACCTTTTTTTCTAATATTTTTTATTTCCTTTGCTGGTGTTCAGTAGTTTCTAAGCACTCTCAGTATGCTAAGAATATACTATATAATATAGTTCTTGCCCTCAATTAGCATATATTCCATGCCAAATTTTTTTAAAATTAAAAAATAGAAAAAAATGAAAATATTTCTTCATATTTATGTGATAAGGTACTTGAAAGTATAAAAGCAACAGTGTGTCCCAAACCCATAGATATTATGACTTCAAAATCCATTGTTTGTTGAACCAAAAACCACATTCTATGTTTTTTTATAAAGCCTCAGGGTTGCAAAATGCTTTTATCCTGTCTTATTTACTATTAATGTTGTTAATCATAATATTTGTATAGCATTTTGTTAAGGTATAAGGTTCATAGAAAGTTTTACATAACTCCATTTGATGATCACATAGCTCTTGTGATGAACCAAAATATCATAGAATTAAAACTGGTAGAGATATTAGAAATAATGTAGTCCAACTTCTAATTCTACAAAGAGGGCAATGGAGGCCCAAAGAGGTTAAATAAATGGTCACCCAATGGTAACACAACAGATCAGTACTTTTCCACTTAAAATAAAAGCATAATTATCTATATTTTTTTCAAATGAAGAATCTAAGACTTATTAAGATAAGATTTGTTCATGGTCCCTCATTTTAACAGTGGCAAAGTGTGTTCTCAAACTAGGTTTCCTGGGTCCAAGAATCAAGAGATTTTGTAGAGTGCTTAGCACAGTTCTTGGTACACAGTGGGCACTTAATGCTTGTTCCCATACCTTTCCCTAAGATCAGAGCCCTTTCCACTACACTATATAATACTCAATCATCCAGTAATTATGTAATTTTTTTTCAAAGAAGCAAATTGTGTTTCTTTGAAAAGTTATCTATATAATTTTCTTTTACTATTCTCTTTGTCCAAAAGAAATATTCATATTTGTTGATGATTTTCAAGTTCATAAAGAGGATTTTTTTTAAATGAAAGTTGTGTTTTTAAAAACTAAATACTAGTTACAGCATAACAGTTTCAAAAACCTATAACCTATGATCCAGACTCCTATTCTCCAGGACTTCCTAGACAAAGTTCAACTTTAGGGACTTCTCATAAATTATTCCTTGGATTGCTTCCCCTTTTATGTCATTCCTTATTATCAGAAAGATCATTTGCATGTAGGTTTCAATAGTTGTGGGGTTCTTGTCTACCTACTTACACTGACAATTTACAAGCTGCACTACAATTTCTACCTTTCCTTTAGCATAATGTACTTTCTAGCAGAGAATTTTATTGGAAATACAAACTGTTGTCCAAAGAGGTCATTACTTATTGTCTGGTGGACCCTTCTTTCATAGGGACTTAAATTATCCTTCAGATTGAAGGTACTACCCTAATGTTTGAGTGCTAAGCAGACTGCTTTTGTCAATCCAGGGAAAATTACATGTTTATAAAAGCATACTGGCAAATTAGTCACTTAGTACTTGAGATAACTTTTCTCACTGAAAAAAAACTATCCCACAGAAGTACATTTCACTCACAATGTAACTGAAATGCCATCTTGTAAAATAGTCTGAAATCAAGCAAACACATACACACACACACACACACACACACACACACACACACACACAAATACTATTGTAATACTAGATGTCATAAATCAAATAGGAACAGAAGAGTAGGGAAGTTGAGGGAAGGAACTTCACAAATAAAATGTACTAAGAAATTGGCTGTAGAGTTTTCTTAACTGAAATAATCTTGAATATCTGTACATAACAGAAAAACAAAATTAGGAGAGGAGAGAAAAACTTTTGAAAATTCTGAATGGACTTTTGAGTACTTTCATGGACTTCAGAAATTAATGATGTAAGTTCACTACAAAAAAAAAAATTACTTGAAAACATCAAGCTTTCTCCTTTTCCTTTATATAGGTCCATTATTATTGTAGCACCTCTCATGTGCTTCTCAACCATTATTAATTTTCTTGACTCAAAAGTAGAACAAAAGGAGGAACAGAAAGAAGAGGGCCATAGATTTTTATGAGAATTAAAAGTCATAGAATTTTATAGCAAAGGCAATGCAGAAATTTAACATTTCATTAACAATGAACAAACATTTATTAAGCATCAGCTGTAAAGAAATTCATTAATCATTAGTGACATATTATTAAAAATATGAAAGATAGACAAAACAAAGTAAGCCAGATCCCAATTAGTATAAATAACAGGGCCACATTATTCGAATTCACTATTCAAAGTTATATGCAAAATAGGTCATTGGACCAATGGAAATATACCATGTGAATTCAAATAATGTGACCATATAATAAAATTCATTATTCTTATTAATGTAAATCTAGGCATATTATAAGAAATAATGATACTCTATCTCTCTTTGCAATTTGCAAAACATTTTCCTCAAAGCAACTTTGTAAGGTTATTAGTGCAAACATTGTCATCTTCATTTTATGGATAAAAAAAAATAAGGTAAAAATGGGGGCAGAGGACAAGCTCAAAGAAAATGCTTTAGGAATATGTGAGGAGGCAAATAGCAATTATATTTGGAGAACCCAAAGGATACTTCCTGAATGATTTATCACCTAAATGGAGCAATCAACAGATTAAGATTCTGAAGAGACTAAGAGTTGATATTTATATAGGACTTGAAAGTGAAAAATACTTTACTTTATCTCACTTGATTTTCACAGTAGTCCTTTATGTTAGAGTTTATGGCTACATAAATTTTTCCCATTTTAAAAAATTAGGAAATTGAATATTAGAGGAAAGTTAAATGACTTTCCTGTGATCACACAACTAACAATTGTGAGAAAGAGATTTGAACCTGGCTTTTTCTGACTATACATGCCAATGCTCTATCTTCTATATTTTACCACTTCTCAAAGAGGAAGTAATACATGATAGGCAAAGATGATGACTTATGTTCAATACAGAAGAATGCTGAATTTGGGGAACAGCTAGTAATACATTATGGAAAATAAAATGTATAAAAGAAACTGGTATGAAATGAAGCTAAAAGATGCAGTGAAATCAAATTGGAGAGGACCTTAAATGCTAGCCTATTAAGGAGTATTTTACCACTGGAGTAATAAAGAGCCAATTAAGGTTTTTGAGCAAAGGAGTGATATGATTCGGAAGAATATTTTGTCTCTATGTTGAGAATGAATTAAAGAGACAGAATGACACTAAGAGCTAAAGAAGCACTCGAACTAAGATCCCCTATGCTCTTTTGACAGTATTGCCCAGTTTAGGAAAGGCTGGGATTTCATAATCCTAGAACAATATCAGTTGACTTGCTACTTCAAAAATGCCATCCCATTCAAGAAGCACTTGCATTAGGTGTTAACAGTATTGACAGACATTGTTTGTAAGTCACAAATAAATATTTATTTAGCTCCCACTATATGACAGATACTGTGCTTGGCACTGCTAATGCAAACATAAAAGTAAGAGTTCTTACCCTCAAGGAGCTTACATTTTAACTAAGGAACATATCACATAGAGCATAACAGTATCTCACTGAAGGGAATTTTGATTTGGGAAGTACTAGGTATGATAAGTAGAGACATGATAGTTTGTCATGAACTTTCTATTATCAGTGGTCAAATTGATTTTGATTTCTATTTCCTGATGAATGGCATTAGGGATAAGAATATTCTATATGTCTGTAGCATGTCATGTGTGTCTGGTAACATGGCATATGGCATGATGGACCATAGGGCACTGATATTCTAGCAAATAGCTTGATGGAAAGAGATGAGAAGAATGGTATAGGTTGGTTAAATATAGTGGGTAAGATAGATTTGTACTCCTTCACCGACCTGAACTTCTCGACCCCATGAGGATGTTCCTAAGTTTAGCAGTTTAAGTTTCCTAGGGAAGGTGGTATGGTGTCTGTAAATCCAGTCCAATTGCTATTTCAGAGAAAGATAAGATGGGTAAGACAAGGCAGGTGGCAGGATTACCTGGAAAACTTGAATGAGAATAGGCCTTCAAATTGATACTGTGACCAGTAGCATGAGTCACTAAAACCTAAACTAAAAACTTTAAAAAAAAAAAAAAAAATCGCATTTCCTGGTCATCTCCTTATCATGCTTTCTCTAAATGGACTAGCATCTCTACATCTACATCACCAATACCCTACAGTTCAGCTCCACCATCACTCTCAGCTCCATATCTTGCTATATCTTGCTAGTCTCTGGCCATCTCTTCATCATACTCTCCATCTCCCTCCCCCACTTTATAGAATCCCATTATATGGGATTTATTTACTTTTATTTATTTACTATCTAAGCTCTGATAGCAAAGACTTTTATTTTTGATTATATTTTTATTATTAACATTTATCACAGTGCATGGCAGTTACTAAGTGTTTAATAATAACTTTATCTTTTTTTTAATAACTTTTTATTGATAGAACGCATGCCAGGGTAATTTTTTACAGCATTATCCCTTGCATTCACTTCTGTTCCGATTTTTCCCCTCCCTCCCTCCACCCCTTCCCCCAGATGGCAAGCAGTCTTTTACATGTTGAATGGGTTGCAGTATATCCTAAATACAATATATGTGTGCAGAACCGAACAGTTCTCTTGTTGCACAGGGAGAATTGGATTCAGAAGGTATAAGTGACCCGCGAAGAAAAACAAAAATGCAAGCAGTTTATATTCATTTCCCAGTGTTCTTTCTCTGGGTGTAGCTGCTTCTGTCCATCTTTGATCAATTAAGACTCTCTTTATCAAAGAGGTCCACTTCCATCAGAATACATCCTCAAACAGTATCATTGTTGAGGTATATAATGATCTCCTGGTTCTGCTCATTTCACTCAGCATCAGTTCATGTAAGTCTCGCCAGTCCTCTCTGTATTCATCCTGCTGGTCATTCCTTACAGAACAATAATATTCCATAACATTCATATACCACAATTTACTCAGCCATTCTCCAATTGATGGACATCCTTTCATTTTCCAGCTTCTAGCCACATAATAACTTTATCTTACAATCTATCCAAATAGTAGTTTATACCTATGTCTTCATTCTCACTCTTGTTCTGAGGCTTGAAGAAATACTGATACAAAGCTGGTATTATCTTGTGATTACTGACTCCACATTTGCAGCTGCTAGTGTTTCATTTTCCTTCTTTCAATCATGGAAGTTTTAGCTGCACTGACATAAGTTAGTATTGGCTCATCTGTGCATCTATTATGGAGAGCTTATTGCCAAGTCCCATTGATTATATGTCCAAATACTTCCTTTCTTAGCCCCCACTACATTCGCTTTCTTTTAAGAATTTAAGAATTCTTGTATTAGCTCTCTATCACAAACAATAAACTGGTGTGGCAAAATCCATTGCAAACTCACTAGTCTCAATTGGCTTGGCCATTAAAAATCTATCCCAATCTGCTTTCCAAATACACATAGATCCATAGGAAACACTGCTTCTTACCAGGATTCAAAAGTAAT
Organism: Antechinus flavipes; assembly: GCF_016432865.1. Taxonomy (NCBI): domain Eukaryota; kingdom Metazoa; phylum Chordata; class Mammalia; order Dasyuromorphia; family Dasyuridae; genus Antechinus; species Antechinus flavipes. Next base: position 186,470,096 of record NC_067399.1, on the reverse strand, counting down.
AATTTGTAATTATTCATAAGTATTATTATAACTAATAATGCATTTTGTTCTATATATTCATTCCTTTTTCTAGTCCTTTCCTCACAATATTTTTTGGAGATAAGAATTTTACAAAAGAGAAACTGAATATTAAATTTATTTCCCCAAGATCACAGGTCTCCTGGCTTTTGTTCCAGTTTTCTATTTAGTGACTAAAGCCCTCAGTCCTGAGCAGCTTATGCGGAATTTATAAAAGGGGAAAGTAAAGGGAAGATCACCAACAACTATAAGCCTGAAGTCAACCTGACCATTAATAAGACCGCTGCCAAAGCAGTCCAAATCCTAATAGTCTTTCACTGAACAGGCCAGCAAACTGGTGGCCTGAAAATCACAGATGCTTGTTCTTATCATGTTCAGGAAATGAAATAATGTCTATGAAGAGCCCTGAACCTTAAAACACCACATAAATGTCACTTACTATTATTTTTATTTCCTCCTGACATATGTATGCAGTATTCTCATGGATCTTGTCAACTGGGAGTAAAGCTTTGATGCTTCTGTATTCAAAAGCTGTTGTTACATGGATGAATTGCCAAATTTGAAGAGGCCAGCTAATCAGTGTTCAGGCAAGACCCTGCCAATATAGGCATGCTTCCCAGGTTTTATCAATACCCATAGCACTGAAACTATACTATTGAGTTGATCGAGTTGAAAGAAGAAAATAGGAAGCATTGAGCATGCAGGGTCCTCCTCAAAGAAAAGAAAGGAAATGCTGGGGAAGTGATGTTGTTTTAGTTTCTTACCTTTGTCACTAAATGATGACATCAACTCAGTATAGCTTAGATGCTTTTAAAAGTGAACAAGAAGAAAGTAGCCTTGGAATAAGTCAAAAGATTGTGTGATCAGTGTTCACATGTAAAAACTTTTTTCTGAGGAAAGATTCTACTTATAAATTTAATGTTCCAAACAGTTTTTATGTGAAAGTTGTTTAAAAGGACAATTAACTCATCACATTTATTAAAGCACATTCCTAAAATAAATCATAGGGGAAATTTTATCAACCTTTTTTTTACCATATTCAAATATCCAACTTTCATCTCTGTTATCTCAACTTCTACTTTACTGATAAGATTGAAGCCATACAAGGAGCTGAAGATCCCTCTTTCTACATCAAAATGTTTCTACAAATTTACCCATTCTCCATGCCTAATTCTTTCACTTGTATCTTCAATTCCATTTCTTCCTATCTCCTCCAAGATTTCTATCATCAATTTAACCATTTGCATCCACCTCACATCCACTTCTTCATACTTATCTTTTTAGATCCTTTAGCATAACAAAACTTTTCTTACATAGAACTAGTATTGAAAGCAATTATCTACTCAAGTATATGGACTTCTCTGTTCTGTACCTCCATAGAATTTTTTTAAAAAATAAGACATATTCATTCATTCTTAGGCCTCATCCATGGCCTTTCAAATAAAACATTTCTCTCCTTGAGAAGCTGACAATATTTGACAATAGGAAAAGTGAAATTTATGACTTAGCCATTTCCCTGTTGCCTGATTTGTCTTCTAATCTACTGGAGGATCAAATTGCCCTGCTTTTGCCTTAAAGTTCCCACTATAGTGTTATCAACAGAATGACAGTAAATGATTGTGATCTGATGGTGTCTTCATGGAACCTATGAATTTAAATTCTAGGGATTGGGCCAATGCTAATAATAATATTAGCTTCTATCATCTTAGAACTTAACAATCAATTTGATATTTTAAATTCCCAAGTTAATGAAATAAAAATCTGTCAATACTACTCCCCCAAAAATTTGAGATTAAAATTTGCTTTTCATTTTCTTACCTTAAAAATTATACTAGGTACCAAAGAATTCTCTGAAGTCAAATATTTTGAACATACTTTTCTCTTTGTAGCTTCTTCAATCTTCAGGCTGTAAGCACTAGCCTATTTTGAATTATCTGAATAGCACTCAAGAGAGATGGTCAGCAGAGAAAATGATAAGAGATTTTTGTTTTCTGGAAAAGCAAGTGAAGTGATTTACAATTCTATCAGGCAAATATTACTGAGTTCTAGATTTAGGAAAATAGCTACAATTATTGTAGGACAGCTAAAACCATATTTTAGAAGGTAAATCTGCCAATACATTAAAATAATTAAAATAGACCTTTTTGTCTTAAGAATAATGAAACAACTTTTCCTTGTTTGCAGTTTTTCTTTAACTAAAGAAATTGTTTTTAAGTGAAAGAGCAAATAGTAAAATGCTATGGTCCAAAAGTAAAAGATAAGATGAATATATGATCATCCAAGTAATTCACCAAATAGCTTTGAAATTGGATGTTGCTTTGCAGGCCATTCTAAACCACACAGGAGTTTTGGGTCACAAAGGTTTTTTATTTCTAATTACATTTTGATATCTAGGTGCATTTTTTTTTAATTTTGAGCTTAATATGTAGGTGAACCACATATGCACACCTATATGTATTACATACGTACATTAGCTATGTATTCTACAAAACATTACCTATGTCTCTTGAAAATCATTCTACTATTTTATTCTTCTGGTTAAGGAAGCAAAAATAAATCAGACCTTTGTAAAAACTGGGCAGCATTTATTACCTCTTGTAGGGATTGAATTTGAATAAATCTGTCTTTAAATGTTGGTGTTGGATGAACTCTAAAAAAAAGTGAAGTTTATTTAGTTGACCACCAGACACAAACTTAGTAATTACCAAATACAAGGGAAAGCAGGAAATATTCTTCATGAACAATATAATACTTAAATTGGATTTTGAATTTTTCTCATATCATTTAACTCTCTTATGAGAAAGGGCTTTTGGTCTTATTTGATATTTGCCTTGTATATTTTGGCTCTCAGACTTCTATTAGAGATACTTGATTTTTTCCCAGCTTTCCTTCTCCTCTTGTTATGATTTTGTTAATAAAAAAGCTTTTCTATTTATACTTTTTTAAATAACCTTTACCCATTGCTTAAGAGTTCCACTTCATAATTATCTGTATATAGCTGATATGTCTCTATTGTTATGTTATGATATTTAATATGCAGAGCATATATCCATTTTTATTTTATTGTGGCATATGACATAAAATATTGGTCTATACTTAATTTCTGCTAAGCTGTTTTCCAATTTTCTTAGTAGTTCTTATCAAGAATCATAGCCACTAGGGGCAATTAAGTGGCACAGTAGATAGAGCACCAGCCCTGAGTTCAAATCTGTCTCAGACACTTAACACTTCCTGGCTGTGTGACCCTGGGCAAGTCACTTAACCCCGATTGCCTCAGCAAAAAAAAAAAAAAAAAAGAATCATAGACAATAAATCCTTCTTAAGTGCCCACTATGTTTCCAGGTACAATAATTAGTGGTAGGCATTAAAAAAATAATAATAATAAGATAGGCCTATCCATAAAAGAAGTTCACAATCTAATGGGGGGAAGGGGGAGGAGAGGAGAAGATAGAATATTTATTTTTTTATAAAAAATAAGACAGAATATAGAAGAAGGTTATCCCATGTATAGGCATGATAAAACCCTATAGCCAAGCAGGGAAATGAGCCAAGCTGATATCATCTTGTAGTGTGATGAGTATCTGGAGATTGTGAAATCCAATAGAGCATCTAGGTAAGGAAGGATGAAGTGAAAGACCTGAGCATCCTCTTTAATGGGTGGTGATTTGGGAAGAACTCTCCATTATCCACCCTCCACCCTCTTCCAGCCAGAGGCAAAAAGTATTAAGGAGGTATGGATTTCAGAGTTGATGTCATCTTGCAAGATGATGAGCTTTTGGAGATCATACAGTCCAGGAGAACAGTTAGGTGAGAAATTATGAGATGAATGTCCCAAGTACCTTGCTCAAATAGAGATTCTGAGATGAGTTCCCAGATATCCTCTTCCATTATATCCAATCAGAAAGAGAATAAACTAGAGAAGAAAGGGGTGTCAAGAAGGTCTGAATTTTAGAATTACTTTCATTTTGCAAAATGTAGAGTGTCTGGATATCATGAAGCATAGGACAGCAGTTACATGGGGAAAAAAAAGAAATCATCTCTTGCTCTCTAAGTAGAAAGGGAAAAAAATTTATTAAAGTCCTATGTTGCAGATATCATGTTATATATTTTTCAGTTATATCATTTGATCCTCATAATATCCTATAAATATTGGTATGATTATCCCCATTTTAAAGTTGAGGAAACTGAAGCAAAGATTGATTTCCCCAAGAGCATACAATTAGTAAGTGTATAAGACCAGATTTGAATTTGGGTCTTGAGTCCCAGTCCTCCAGCCACTGAACCACCTCACTTGCCTAAATACTTTCTGTTGTTGGGTTTGTCTAATAATAAGTTGTTAACTTCAGCTATTTATGATTCATCCTTATATCATCTATTTTACTGATCTATTTTTCTATTTTGGGTGAGATTTTAACATGCAAAAATGATGACAGCAAAGTCTAAGTAGAAGAAAAAGTATGACCACAAGTATGGTGGGAGGAAACTCTGGGCCAGTTTAACAAACAGTCAGTAGTATTATATCCTAATTTATGTATGTATAAAAGAATAGTTGGAGGTAACTCTGGGTAGGAAAGTTGTAAATGATGGTTGAAATCCAAGGATAGAAAATCTCTAACCAACAAAAACATGGTGTACTGAAAATATAATTAATCCTGGAATCAAAAGACCCTTCAAATTCTGTCTCTCATATTTACTGTACTATCTTGTGAGGACTTTCCTCAACTATAGAATGTCTTAGATTATCCTATAGATATTTTCAGTCATTAGTAAAATGCAAATTTTCTCACTTCCCCTCTTTTTCTTTCCTCCCTCTTCCTTTCACCACCAAGGCAGCATCATAGAAAACAAAAACCTTTCCATAAATCTAGATAGACATTAGGTACTTAATAAATGTTTATTGACTATCCTCTCTGCTATTGGGTTGGCACATTGTGTTTCCTCGGGAAAAAATTAATTGCATCTTGATACAATTACAAGTTAGATGTCAAAGTAGACAGATGAATATACCCTATGGTCTTATAAATTTACATCTCTTTTGGTAACTAAGGAGCAGTGTGTATCTTTATTCTAGGAACTCTGATATTAATGTAGTTAGATTAGCTCTGCCTAGTCAGATGTGAAACAGAACCTGGATTTCTAGATCTATTGAGGAGAGCATCATTCTTATTTAAATTGTAACCTTGCCCTCCTAAAATGAATGATAAGAAGTCAGCAGCATGACCTTTTGTCTGTTAATTATGCATAGTATAAATCCTTTATTCTGTCCAGACTCCCCTTTCTGGCTATATTCTTCTCTTGATCTATAGGGAAAAATGACCCTCCCCTGAGGGTTCAAATATCATCCATCAATATGTTCAAGGATGCATTCATAATTAGCTCTTCACCTCTCCCTCCCCTTTTCCTTTAGTCTAATTCTTTTTCCTCTGTACCAACTTTTATTTTTTCTTTCCCTCATTTTTTTGCACTCATACTTTTTATCTTTCATTATTTCCCCATTGCCCACTTATCTTCTTTCACTATTTGCTTGCTTCTACTCCTCACCTTCTCCCTTCATCCGAAATACACACAAAATTATAACAACTTTAACAGACCAGTTAAGGAAAAAAGTAACCAGAGCCTGTGTGTATGCGTATCTGTGTGAATTTACATATATAACATAAATATAAACATATGTTTATATACATTATATCAGTACACATACATACATACACACACACACACACACACACACACACACACACACACACACGGAGAGAGAGAGATTTTACACCATCATTGTTCTTCAAGGAAGAAAAGAAGCAATATGGTATTCACAATCAAACCTACTTCACCTATCTACAAGCACATAGTTCCCTGAAATCCTGGCCAAAATTGAATGAAGAGGAAATGAAGAGCATATTAAATTTTTTTGAGATTTATCAACTGATTTCTTTTAGGTCTTGGAAACAGATGGTATTATGAAATACACTATATTGCAAAAAGGATAAAAGGTTTTAGTAGGTCCTCACTCACATTTCCCAGGCATGGTTTGTGATGTAGGGGTAATTCACTTCCCCTGTTCCTTTGGAATGATGAGAGATATTTCATGTTATGTTTTTATTCTAGAATTTCCTGGAATATTACGAACAAGCCCCATCCTCTTCTCTTGCAATTGAGTTTTTCTGTAGTAATTTTTATCTCCATGAATCACTCCAATTTATTCCATTTGGGAATATAGCAAGTTTCTTATGGGATAGATCACTTTGAGATTAAGACATCTATAATTCCAACTTTATCTTCAGTTCCTGGTTTACTGAAAGACTGAATTACTTGTTTAGTTTGACACTGGTCTGCCACCTTCCATTTACATGAGATAGACAAATGTCTAACAGGGATGTCTTTAAAGACTAACAGACCTCTGGTGCCTCAAAATATTGTATTAATGGCTAGGTCAATGGAATAGGCATCATGAGACCTAGTTTGCAAATCTGTGTGGTATAAGTTCTAAGACAATTTCTCTGACCTGAATTTTCCTTATCTATAAAATTAGCAGTTTCAAATGTCATGTTTCAGTTCTAAAATACAACATTATTGAATTCACATATATACACACATATATATGTGAATATGTGTGTACATCTACATATATATGCATCTGTTATATTATATGTATAACTACACATATATGTGTATACACGATACAATGTATTTTATATACTACATTTATATTATATACATATAAATATATTGTATACAGAGATATATGTATTATTTATAGGTATATACAAGTATAATAAATATGTGTTATGTATAGATATATGTGTATATATGTATGTGTATATATATATATAAATCTGCTAATATATATGTGTGTATATGTGTAGATTATAAGATACTGATACACAAGAGATTATTATTTTATTTTACATATAAAAATACATGCTGCTATATATACACATACATACACACATATATGTCTTTTCATCTCAGTTGGACCCTTTATGGTTTTGATTTTTCTGAGTAAACACTGATGTATAATCCCTGATCATGTGGCATTTTATTCACATAGAAAGATAGAGAAGCAGAGAGGCAGACACACACAGTGATGGACAGAGAGGCAAGTGCACAGACACAGACTGACAGGCACACCAAAAGACAGATAAGCAGATGCACACACACAGAAATAGACACACAGACACACACATACAGACACACACACACAGAGACAGATAGACACACAAGGAGACATACAGGGAGACAAACACAGAAACAGGCAGACCCACACGGAGACAGACACACACAGAGAGACAGAGAGACACACACACACAGACACACACACACAGACAGATAGACACACAGGGAGACATACAGGGAGACACACACAGACAGACACAGACAGTGATGGACAGAGAGGCAGGTGCACAGGCACAGACCAAGAGGCACACAGAAAGACAGACAAGCAGATGCACACACACACAGAGATAGACACACAGAAACAGGCAGACACAGAGAGACAGGCAGACACACACACAGAGACAGAAAGACACACACACAGAGACAGGCAGAGACACACACAGAGACAGGCACGCACACACAGAGACAGGCAGACACAGACACAGTCAGACACACACAGACGCAGACAGATGCAACACAGACACAGTCAGACACACACAGATGCAGACACACACACGGAGACAGGCAGAGACACACACAGAGACAAGCAGACACACACAGAGGCAGGCAGACACACACAGAGACAAGCAGACACACACAGAGGCAGGCAGACACACACAGAGACAGGCAGACACACACACAGAGACAGGCAGACACACAAAGAGAGAGGCACACACACACACACAGACACAGTCAGACACACATACACGCAGACAGACATGCACACACAGACGCAGTCAGACACACACAGACGCAGACACACACACGGAGACAGGCAGAGACACACATGGAGGGACGCAGACACACACACGGAGACAGGCAGACACACACAGAGACAGGCAGACACACACACAGAGAGGCAGACACACACACAGACACAGTCAGACACACACACACGCAGACAGACATGCACACACAGACGCAGACACACACACAGAGACAGGCAGACACACACACAGAGACAGGCAGACACACACAGAGACACAGTCAGACACACACAGACGCAGACAGATGCAACACAGACACAGTCAGACACACACAGACGCAGACACACACACGGAGACAGGCAGAGACACACACGGAGACAAGCAGACACACACAGAGGCAGGCAGACACACACACGGAGACAGGCAGACACACACAGAGGCAGGCAGACACACACAGAGACAGGCAGACACACACACAGAGACAGGCAGACACACAAAGAGAGAGGCACACACACACACAGACACAGTCAGACACACATACACGCAGACAGACATGCACACACAGACGCAGTCAGACACACACAGACGCAGACACACACACGGAGACAGGCAGAGACACACAGACGCAGACACACACACGGAGACAGGCAGACACACACACAGAGACAGGCAGACACACACACAGAGAGGCAGACACACACACAGACACAGTCAGACACACATACACGCAGACAGACATGCACACACGGAGGCAGGCAGACACACACAGAGACAGGCAGACACACACACAGAGACAGGCAGACACACACAGAGACACAGTCAGACACACACAGACGCAGACAGATGCAACACAGACACAGTCAGACACACACAGATGCAGACACACACACGGAGACAGGCAGAGACACACACAGAGACAAGCAGACACACACAGAGGCAGGCAGACACACACGGAGACAGGCAGAGACACACACAGAGACAGGCAGACACACACAGAGAGAGGCAGACACACACACAGACACAGTCAGACACACACAGACGCAGACAGACACACACACAGACGCAGTCAGACACACACAGACGCAGACACACACACGGAGACAGGCACAGACACACACAGAGACAGGCAGACACACACAGAGGCAGGCAGACACACACAGAAGCAGGCAGACACATACACACAGACACAGTTAGACACACAGAGACACAGACAGACATACGCAGACACAGTCAGACACACAAAGAGACAGGCAGACACATACAGAGACAGACACACACAGAGACACAATCAGACACACACAGAGACACAATCAGACACACACAGACACAGTCAGACACATAGCCAAATACAGTCAGACATACAGTCAGACACACAGCCAGACAATACACACACACACACACACACACACACACACACACACAGCAGAAATATAGACATAACTCTCCTGACCATCAAAGAGATGAAACATAGCAGGAGCAGACTAGTCTGAAAGCCAAAAGGAAGAATTCTGCTAAGCTGTTTAATAGTAGCAAATAATAGTATGATTGAAACCTCTACATTCATAATTATGAACAACATTTTTTTTTGGCTGAAATTGGCTTTAGCTGACCAAATATTTAATAAGCAATTATAATAAAAGGATACCAAGAATAGCAACATCCCACGTTTCTCTAGTAATTTAAGGTTTACAAAGCATTTTCCTTATAGCCTTATAAGTTTGATAATTCAAATAGCATTAACTACTTTCTATACACAAGGAATTTGAAGCACAAATCACACCTTGCCCAGGGTCATCCAGTTACTAAGTAAGAGAGCAACATAGATCTCTTGACTTCAAGATTAAAAGCTGTCTTGTATAGAGTATCTGAATATTTCCAGTTTATTAGAATATGTTGAAATTTTTTATTGAAGCAAAAACAAAAAAGTGTTTGTTAAGTTGTTACAATCTTATAATTACTATTTTTTCCTAGTTTAGATAGTAAAGAACACTAGAGGAAAATGAATATTGTCCATTGCAAACATATCAAGATTATGCATCACAGAGAATTAAAAGACATCTCAAAGGACATATACTCTAATCCATGACTTCATTTTTTCTATATTGCATCTTTTATTTATTTTTAATAGATAATTTTCAACATTCATCTTTGCAAAATCTTGTGTTCCAAATTTTTCTACCTCTCTGACTTATCTCTCCCCTCTCCCCTTTGTTTCTCTCCTCCCCAGGTCAGCAAGCAATCCTATGTAGGATAAGCATGTGTAATTATTTAAAACATATTTCCATATTCTTCATGCTGTGAAAGAAAATAATAAGATCAAGAAAAACATGAGAAAGAAAAAAAAAAAAACCAAGCAAACAACAACAAAAAGATCATAATAGAATCCTTTGATCAACATTCAGTCTCCACAGTTCTCTCTCTGGATGTTAACCCATGACTTTAAAAATCACTTTAAGAACTAGTTTTTATTAAATAATAGTTACTCATTAATAATAGCTAGCATTTGCTAAGAGCTTTAAGTGTTACAAAATGCTTTACATATGATATTTCATTTAATTATCACAACAACACTTCAAAGTATCATCACTATTCTCATTTTGCAGGTAAGGAAACTAAGATTGAGAGAAGCTACAAGAGGTAACAGCTAGATGTCATAATGAAAGGAATATTAGAAGTCAGGAAGATTTGAGTTTAAATCCTGCTTCAAAGAATTACTAGCTGTATAAACCTTTGCAGATCATTTAATCTCTTATGTTTCCTCATCTAAAAATGATGATGATAATATTTAGTTGACTGTTGTAAGAATTAAGTGAGATACATTTTGCAATCATTAAAGTATTATATAAATATTGCTCTTGAGTGACACAGAATTATGTCAGAAAAGATTTGAAATCAGTTTTTCCTGTCTCAAAGGACAGCACTCCCAGAAGCAAGTCACCTAGCTTCCTCATTAAGCATGTACTTCATGGAAGGTCCCAAGATGAGAGAGACTATGACATACTGTAGATCTTGTACAAGTCACTTAATAAGTGACTTAAAAGTCTCAACTTCTCTAGGTCTCTTTTTTTTTAACCTATAAAATAAAGAGATTGGATTAGATGATTTCCAAGCTCCATTTAACTTCTAAATCTATGACTCAATGATGCTACTCACCTACAAATGAAAAAAAGCTAGGTAATTGTCTTAGATCTGACACCCATTAGCTGTAGAACCTGCAATAATTCCTGGTACCTCTCTGAGCTTCAGTTTCTTGATCTGTAAACCAAGGACAATATTTCCTTTCCTGTTTATCAATAGATTGTAGTGAGAATTAAATGAAATTAGGTCAAACCACATTGAAAACTATAACATTATACACATAGAATAATTATTACTGTTATTATAAGTTAGATAGTCCATGGCCAAAGAATTTATCATTGAGTTGTCATTTATTAGTAAGCATTCTCTCTGTATCTAGCTAAGCTAGTCCTCAAAAAGCATTCTAAAACTAGAACCACATTTAGATGCTGACATCTCTTGTACTCTGCTGACATACTTCTAGGGATCTATGATTCCATGGGGTAAGGCATTCACCCACTGACACAATATGACCATGTCTTTTTACCCTATATAATACTTGTCATATCCTTTCATAAATTCTCCATAGACGATTTCCCTGATACAAAGAAAACCCTTTCGTTATTTTAATATTGAATAACTATAGTACAACACCCAGACTAGCCATTGGTTAGTGTTCACCTCAAATCTTATCAGTTTCATTATACTATAACCTACTGATATGAAACATACACCCTTCCATCACCTTTGGATCATCTATGGTTTTTATTTTTGTATGAAAACATTGGTCTATAATACCTAGTCATATAGCATTAATAAATTAATATTTACATCAAAAAGGCAGGTTTAGATATGGAGTGAGTGAAAGCTATTCTCTAATTCCCAAATGCAATCCAATTATTCTCTTTCCCCTTATTTAATTAAGAGGTCAACTAGGTGGCAGAGTGGATAGAGCATCATGCCTGGAGTCAGGAAGACCCACCTTCATGAGTTCAAATCCAGTCTCAGATTGTATGATCCTGAGCAAATCACTTAATTCTGTTTGTATCAATTTCCTCATCTGTAAACTGAATTAGAGAATACAATAGAAAACTACTGCAATGTCTCTGCCAAGAAAACTCAAAATGGGGTCATGAAGAGTCAGACATAACTGAAAAAATGACAGAACGAATTCAATTATGCACCCAGCTCATCATTTGTCTTACTATATGTTGTTTTTCTACTCAGGATATATATCACTGGATGAATGATTCAATCAGCTGATAATGGTTTTCTTCATCCATATCCTATGGTGATATCTGTTAGGTGGTCATGGAACTCATCATGAAAACCGTATAATATTTCTGGACTTTATGCACAAAGAGAAGTATCTCACAGACTTTTCCATCTATAGAAAAGCCCTATTTCATTTTGACTATATTAGGTATTGCCCCTGGCAATGAAAACAAAACAAAACAAAACAAAACTTTGATAACTATATAACACTTACTTCTGTGCTTCTTTTAATGTTGATAATTAGGAAAAAGAAAGAAAATTAAAGTAATATACATTTATATAGCACCTACTAGATAATATTTTGTTATTTGGTCCTCACAAGAATTCTGTCAGGTAGGTACTATTATTAATCTCCATTTTTACATTTAAGGAAGCTGAAACCAACATAGGTCAACTAACTTACCCAGGATCATAAGTTAATAGTTGAAGACAATTTTTTTCTCTGAAGCCAAATTTTAATTCAGGATTTCCTAACTCTAAACCCAGTGCTCTATCTAATATGCCATCTCATTACCTGTAATTAGAAAATTATTGCACAAGTTTATTGTTGTGGTGATGTCTGAGTAAATTTGAACAGTCTTTAAACTGAGAAACCCCTTGTTAGAAGACAATCTTGAAGGCTACTTTTCACTCTGCCAAATCAGTGTTTCTCCGTATCAAACAATAAACTCAGCATGATCTTATATTTTTTTCCTCTTTCTTTAAGATTGTAAAGATGAGGTTTTATCTAACAATATGAATTTTTTTCATATTATTGCCTTCTATAATATTTTCTATTCTTTTAGAATTTTTCCATGGCTGTGTCTTTAAATCATTTTATCAATCCCCATAAAATTATGTTATCATTTGCATGGATTTTCTCTATATATATTTAATTGTACCCACCTGCTATTCCTTATTTCATCTTCCTCAAGGTTATTTTTGCAGTTTTTCTTACAGTATATAAAGTACCAATATATAAAAGTTAAAATATAGTGATTATACTAATATAAAAGAATTCAAGAAATGTTGTCAGTTCTATTATTAATACTAAAGTTTCTTAACCTCTAGGAGTGTAACCACCATATGAGATTGCATAACAGAACATGGATCTTAAAAAATTTGGCCATAGAATAAGTTATCCAATATTCTACCAATATGTAATTCTTTATGTAAAAATAAACAAGCATATCCCTCTCAATAGTATGCAAATTTACTTACATCTTTAAGAAATGGTAAAATTATATGTATGTTTTAAAATACATTTCTTTATGATTTATTATCAGTAAACTTTTGATGTATATATCTATCTAGGGTCATATAAAAATTTCTTTTTTTTTTTTTTTTTTGTATTTGACATATACTTTTTTTTTAATTATTTATTTAATAATTACATTATATTGACACTCATTTCTGTTCCGATTTTTTTTTCCCCTCCCTCCCTCCACCCCCTCCCCTAGATGGCAAGCAGTCCTTTATATGTTGGATATGTTGCAGTATATCCTAGATACAATATATGTTTGCAGAACCGAACAGTTCTCTTGTTGCGTAGGGAGAATTGGATTCAGAAGGTATAAATAATCCGGGAAGAAAAACAAAAATGCAGATATTTCACATTCGTTTCCCAGTGTTCTTTCTTTGGGTGTAGCTGCTTTTGTCCGTCATTTATCAATTGAAACTCAGGTCTCTTTGTCAAAGAAATCCACTTCCATCAAAATATGTCCTCGTACAATATCGTTGTCGAAGTGTATAATGATCTCCTGGTTCTGCTCATTTCACTTAGCATCAGTTCATGTAGGTCTCTCCAAGCCTCTCTGTATTCATCCTGCTGGTCATTTCTTACAGAACAATAATATTCCATAACATTCATATACCACAATTTACCCAGCCATTCTCCAATTGATGGGCATCCATTCATTTTCCAGTTTCTAGCCACTACAAACAGGGCTGCTACAAACATTTTGGCACATACAGGTCCCTTTCCCTTCTTTAGTATTTCTTTGGGATATAAGCCCAATAGAAACACTGCTGGATCAAAGGATATGCACATTTTGATAATTTTTTGGGCATAATTCCAGATTGCTCTCCAGAATGGTTGGATTCGTTCACAACTCCACCAACAATGCATTAGTGTCCCAGTTTTCCCGCATCCCCTCCAACATTCATCATTATTTTTTCCTGTCATCTTAGCCAATCTGACAGGTGTGTAGTGGTATCTCAGAGTTGTCTTAATTTGCATTTCTCTGATCAATAATGATTTGGAACACTCTTTCATATGAGTGGTAATAGTTTCAATCTCATCCTCTGAAAATTGTCTGTTCATATCCTTTGACCATTTATCAATTGGAGAATGGCTTGATTTCTTATAAATTTGAGTCAGTTCTCTATATATTTTGGAAATGAGGCCTTTATCAGAACCTTTAACTGTGAAAATGTTTTCCCAGTTTGTTGCTTCCCTTCTAATCTTGTTTGCATTAGTTTTATTTGTACAAAGGCTTTTTAATTTGATGTAATCGAAATTTTCTATTCTGTGATCAGTAATGGTCTCTAGTTCATCTTTGGTCACAAATTTCTTTCTCCTCCACAAGTCTGAGAGATAAACTATTCTATGTTCCTCTAATTTATTTATAGTCTCGTTCTTTATGCCTAAGTCATAGACCCATTTTGATCTTATCTTGGTATATGGTGTTAAGTGTGGGTCCATGCCTAATTTCTGCCATACTAATTTCCAATTATCCCAGCAGTTTTTATCAAATAATGAATTCTTTTCCCAGAAGTTAGGGGCTTTGGGTTTGTCAAACACTAGATTGCTATAATTGACTATTCTGTCTTGTGAGCCTAGCCTTTTCCACTGATCCACTAATCTATTTCTTAGCTAATACCAAATGGTTTTGGTGACTGCTGCTTTATAATATAATTTTAGATCAGGTACAGCTAGGCCACCTTCATTTGATTTTTTTTTCATTAATTCCCTTGAGATTCTCGACTTTTTATTGTTCCATATGAATTTTGTTGTTATTTTTTCTAGATCAATAAAATATTTTCTTGGAAGTCTGATTGGTATAGCACTAAATAAATAGATTAGTTTAGGGAGTATTGTCATCTTTATTATGTTCGCTCAGCCGATCCAAGAGCACTTAATATTTTTCCAATTATTTAAGTCTGACTTTATTTGTGTGGAGACTTTTTTATAATTTTGCTCATATAATTCCTGACTTTCCTTTGGTAGATAGATTCCCAAATATTTTATGGTATCAACAGTTATTCTGAATGGAATTTCTCTTTGTATCTCTTGCTGTTGGGTTTTGTTGGTGATGTATAAAAATGCTGAGGATTTATGGGGATTTATTTTGTAGCCAGCTACTTTGCTAAAATTATGAATTATTTCCAATAGCTTTTTGGTAGAATCTCTGGGGTTCTCTAGGTATACCATCATATCATCTGCAAAGAGTGATAGTTTGGTTTCCTCATTGCCTACTCTAATTCCTTTTATAT